>NW_025051634.1:0-11842 GCF_019279795.1 Protopterus annectens | reverse complement strand
GCTAATGCTACAGTGTTGAGTGCCTAGTGTAACATTAAGTGACCTTGCACTCCTGAGAGCGTGTCATCCTTCAGATGAGATGTCAAGCTAAGGTCCCAATTTCTTCAGTTAGTGGCAGCTTAGGTTGCTATAAAAGATCTCATAGTACATATGGAAAAAGAGTAGAAGTTCACCAGTGCCATGACCAGATTTCCATAGTAGTATAAATATCACTTAGGGTCTCCTTAGAAAGAGGCCACAAGCTTGAGTGGACTAACCTGATCAACAAAGGATAAATAAATAAAAATATAGTTAGGATAAATAGCATATGGTGGGCTGCCTTTTCTTCAGAAGAGACAGCAAACTGATGTCCCATCTGCTTGAGCTGATAGTGGCTCACAGTGGAGGATTGAAAAGATGCAATGGTATTTACTGAAAAATGAGTAGGAGTTGCTTTATTTCTATATATAATACAGCACAACCCTTCCATTCTATTTGTGTTTTCTACAATATTTACAAACATTTCCATTTACAGTAGTATTTACAATATGTCAGTATTTCAATATTTTACATCTTCAGTGTTACAGACTTTAACAACTTTCATTATATCTCTCCATACTTTTATTTATTTTATTTTTATTTATTTTACATTAGTTTACGGGATAGTCCAACTGGACACATGTCCATTTTCAGCGGAGGTCCGGGAGGAAAAGATCCACATGACAAAACAGAAATATATATAACATTTATACAGAATTGCATTTATACAGATAAAAAATATACTTGAACAAGAAAGGTGAAAACTAATTACCTTCCACGGTTGTATATAATGAATCATTTACACATTTTAATACAAGCATTTACACAGTAGGGCATTTATATAAAACAGGAGGATAAGGATAAAGAAGGCAGTCACATTTTTGGTTTGCAGAAGAGAGATTAGTTAGGGAGTAGGGTTACACCCTGTTATGTAGTTTCTACTGCTTCCAACATTTCAAGTGAAGATGTATATTAAGGGACATCCAAGATTGTTAGTAGAGACAGATCCAAATTAGACTCTTTTGATTGTAGAAACTATAGGACTAGTCACTAGTTACTTCTTCAGTCATCTAGTCTAATATCTATTGTTATGGGAAAGTTTACTTACACAGCTGTCCCATGTTTATCATTAAGACCACTGTTGCAGTAGCTTAAAGCTATATGGAATGAATACCAGAATTTAGGAGGAAGAAGGTTGAAAGTCCAGTAACCCCTAGAAGATAGTCCTAGCAAAATCTACTCTGAACAGAGAGGGTACCCAGGTTGTAGTGCTAGGTACAGGAATGCACAGATGACAAAATTGTCTAGAAAAGCCACAGAAGTAGTCAAGGCCTGGTATAGTGGCTCCTCCTCTGACTTGCCTAGAAGTGACTTCTTATGGTGAGAACAACAAAAGGCAATAACATATGACAAACCATTTAGAAAGTTGTCTATTTTAGCACTGCTTGACCCCTTTGTCTTACCTTCATAGGAAATAAACAGCTATTCAGCAGTCATAAAGGGTTTTGTCTGACAATGTTGTACCCCGAGTTGTGTGTGAACATCCAGAGACTAGAATTCTTTCTCGCCTTATTTTTAGGCTCTGGATAGAAAATGGGAAGAAAAAATAGCCTAGCTCAATGCAAACTCTGAAACCACTTTAGACACAAGGAATGATTTATTCTCAACGTAACCCTGTCTTTGTGAAAAATGAGACAGAGGTGACTTGCCAAAAGAACTTGTGTAACTCCAATACTCTTCCCACAGAAGTCAGAGCAATCGTAAGCGAACCCAGTTTTCCAGAATAAGAACTTTAAATCAGTTTCATAAAGCAGGTTCAAAGGGAAACTGTGCTAATTTTTCCAGTACAAAATTAAAATCCCAGGAGGAGGGGGGGTCACCTGCCTCTAGAAGGACAGATATGTAAAAACCCTTTGAAAAACTTCTTTACTTGAGGTAAGGTAGAAAGGAGGATTTTACAGGTAGAGAGGCAGATATGGCACAGACAGTGAATTAATATCTCACAAATACCATAGAATCACAGGAGTCTGAGCCTTAAATGGTTCTGGTTCTTGGTTTGGCACTAACTAGAACATTTTTTCTTCTTAGCAATATACAAGTTTTTTTAGCAGTAAGTGTTTCTTTGCACCTCCTTTAGTACTTTGTTGCATGTCCTCAGGAGAAAAAAAATGCCCTAAAGGTGTGTTAAAATTTATCATTTGGGCAGTCACCTGAAGAAGTGGAAGGTTGGAGGAATATCAAAAACATCCTGTCCTGTGTAACTCCATTCTGTATGAGAGAAAGAGCAAGCTTGAGGTAATTTCTCCTGGCCAAGTTACAAGAGAAGAGAACTATGTTGCAAGGGCCCAAAGGAGAGTCACCTCAATAATCTTCCTGTAGCCTTCTGCATCTTTTGTATTGGAACCAAAGGAAACTGTGGAAAAGCTCAGAGGTAATTCTGATTTATGGTAATGAAAAATCCATCTGTCTTCCAGGCATGTGTGCAAGGAGTCCTGGAGCAGAATGGCCTTAACTAAATGTTATGAGTTGAGGCAAACAGATCTACAAGTTCTCACATGTGGATCAGTTTTTCTAACCCTCTGGTTCAACTTCAATTAGTGAGGCTTTGTTCTGGTTTTGCTCAGCTTGCGTAAAACAAGTATTTTGTGCTGAAGGAATAGTATTACAGTATTTAAATTGATTTTAACTGTGTGGAAAGAATATTTAGCTGAACTGGAAGTTTTCACTCTGCTCTTCAGTGTGGAAGAAATATTAGCTGAACTGGTAGTTAGTCAGTGTTTGCTGAATTTTGTTATTTGCTATTAATTACAGGTGTGGGGGTAGTCACATTCTTTGATTTCCTGTCCTTGCCTATTTTAAGTGGTACAGTGTGAAATATTTTCTGCTTAAAAACCTCAGCTTTGGCCGGCTAACAACTTGCTATATTCAACTGGACGATAAGAGAATTCTATACCTTTTTTATCTGCTTTTTTCAAAAAATACAGTATTTAAATTGATTTTAACTGTGTGGAAATAATATTTAGCTGAACTGGAAGTTTTCACTCTGCTCTTCAGTGTGGAAGAAATATTAGCTGAACTGCTAGTTAGTCAGTGTTTGCTGAATTTTGTTATTTGCTAGTAATTACAGGTGTGGGGGTAGTCACATTCTTTGATTTCCTGTCCTTGCCTATTTAAGTGGTACAGTGTGAAATATTTTCTGCTTAAAAACCTCAGCTTTGGTCGGCTAACAACTTGCTATATTCAACTGGACGTATAAGAGAATTTAAGTCCCTTTATCTGCTTTTTTTTTCAAAAAATACAGTATTTAAATTGATTTTAACTGTGTGGAAAGAATATTTAGCTGAACTGGAAATTTTCACTCTGCTCTTCAGTGTGGAAGAAATATTAGCTGAACTGGTAGTTAGTCAGTGTTTGCTGAATTCTGTTATTTGCTAATAATTACAGGTGTGGGGGTAGTCACATTCTTTGATTTCCTGTCCTTGCCTATTTAAGTGGTACAGTGTGAAATATTTTCTGCTTAAAAACCTCAGCTTTGACCGGCTAACAACTTGCTATATTCAACTGGACGTATAAGAGAATTTAAGTATCTTTATCTGCTTTATTTTTCAAAAAAATACAGTATTTAAATTGATTTTAACTGAGTGGAAAGAATATTTAGCTGAACTGGAAGTTTTCACCTGCCTTCGTGCGTGTGTGGAAGAAATATTAGCTGAACTGGTAGTTAGTCAGTGTTTGCTGAATTTTGTTATTTGCTAGTAATTACAGGTGTGGGTAGTCACATTCCTTTTGATTTGTCCTTGCCTATTTAAGTGAAAATTTACAGTGTGAAATATTTTCTGCTTAAAACCTCAGCTTTGGCATTTAACAACTTGCTATATTTAAGCTGGACATTATAAGAGAATTTAGAATACCTTTATCTGCTTTTTTTCAAAAAAATACGAGTATTTAAATTGATTTTTAACTGTGTGGAAAGAGTATTTAGCTAGACTGGGAAGTTTACACTCTGCTTTGCAGTGTGGAAGAAATATTAAGTGAACTGTTAGTTAGTCAGTGTTTGCTGAATTTTGTTATTTGCTAGTAATTACAGGTATAACAAACTTAAGTATTCAACTGACGTATAAGAGTAATTCTAAGTCCCTTTATCTGCTTTTTTGTTTTTGAAAGAAATACAGTATTTAAATTCGTTTTAACTGTGTGGAAAGAATATTTAGCTGAACCTGAAGCTTTCACTCTGCTGTTCAGTGTGGAAGAAATATAGCTGAACTGGTAGTTAGTCAGTGTTTGCTGAATTCGCTATTTGCCAGTACTACAGGTAACAACTTGCTATATTCAACTGGACGTATAAGAGAATTTAAGTCCCTTTATCTGTCTTCTTTTTTTTTCAAAAAATACAGTATTTAAATTGATTTTTAACTGTGTGGAAAGAATATTTAGCTGAACTCGGAAGTTTTCACCTGCTGTTCAGTGTGGAAGAAATATTAGCTGAACTGGTAGTTAGTCGCGTTTGCTGAATTTTGTTATTTGCTAGTAATTACAGGTGGGGGTAGCTACTTTTTGATTTCCTTTCTACATTCTTTGATTTCTCTTACATTCTTTTGATTTCCTGTCGTTGGCTATTTAAGTGGTACAGTGTGAAATATTTTCTGCTTAAAAACATCAGCTGTGGACCGCTAACAACTTGTTATATTCAACTGGACATATAAGAGAATTTAGTTACCTTTATCTGCTTTTTTTTTCAAAAAATACAGTATTTAAATTGATTTTAACTGTGTGGAAAGAATATTTAGCTGAACTGGAAGTTTTCACTCTGCTCTTCAGTGTGGAAGAAATATTAGCTGAACTGGTAGTTAGTCAGTGTTTGCTGAATTTTGTTATTTGCTAGTAATTACAGGTGTGGGGGTAGTCACATTCTTTGATTTCCTGTCCTTGCCTATTTATGGTGTACATTGTGAAATATTTTCTGCTTAAAAAACTCAGCTTTGGCCGTCCCTACCATTTAAGTGGTACAGTGGTGAATATTTTTTCTGCTTAAAAACCTCAGCTTTTTCGCTAACAACTTGCTATATTCAACTGGACGTATAAGAGAATTTATACCTTTATCTGGTTTTTTTTGCCCAGAAAATACAGTATTTAAATTGATTTTAACTGTGTGGAAAGAATATTTAGCTGAACTGGAAGTTTTCACTCTGCTCTTCAGTGTGGAAGAAATATTAGCTGAACTGGTAGTTAGTCAGTGTTTGCTGAATTTTGTTATTTGCTAGTAATTACAGGTGTGGGGTAGTCACATTCTTTGATTTCCTGTCCTTGCCTATTTAAGTGGTACAGTGTGAAATATTTTCGCTTAAAAACCTCAGCTTTGGCCGGCTAACAACTTGCTATATTCAACTGGACGTATAAGAGAATTTAAGTACCTTTATCTGCTTTTTTTCAAAAATACAGTATTTAAATGGATTTTAACTGTGTGGAAAGAATATTTAGCTGAACTGGAAGTTTTCACTCTGCTCTTCATTAGTGGCCTTGCAGCTGCCCGCCCCTCTTGTAAATTTGTGTTTGGATACTCCTTCTGGGCCCATCTCATTTGCTCACCAACTGAGTGCAGTGAGATCATATTCTGATTTCAGGCATCCTACTGTGTACAAAGAGAGCATCTGGGAAACAGAAAAAAAATTTTAAGCTTGTTTCCTGCCTTCCTGTTAAGTGGTATAGACTATTTGTAGGCTTTGAGCCCCCAAGCCTTCTGTGTTGGAGGGAAGCCTCTAGCTTAGTTTTTTCTTATAACTAGCCAGTTTTCTAGTTTCAGCACTCAAATCTGTTTCTTTGATCTCAGCACTTATTCAGAAAAAAAATAAAAATAATCTGCTTTTACTGTACTTGTGTTTCTACCTACTTTTTTACTTTTGCATCATCTTAAAAGTACTCAATTGTATTTATTACTGCTTGGTGTAACTCATTCTAAGCCTTCTGGTTTAAACACTTGGGCTTCGGACCAGTTGTTTTGCACTGAGAGGGTTTGTGGTCTGCACTGTAGTGGCAGAACAGGTAGCTTACATCCTTCTAGGTTGGGAACTGCTGATTGAGGGCTCAGTGTCTGTTATTCTAAAAGTGTATTAATTCTGGTTTAAGCACTTGGGCTTTCAGGCCAGTTATTTTACATTAAGAGGGTTCGTGGTCTGCACTCTTGTGGGAGGAGAGGCTGGACTCTGCCCTTCTGAGCTGGGAATTTCTGGTTGAAGGCTTATAGTGCATGCATATCTGAACTGCTTCTTACTGAAGTTGGTGCCTTGTTTGCTGTGGCATAGACTGATTCGGGCCTGCTGGATCTAGCTTTGTTTGTGTAACTTGAGCACTAATCCAGGCATTCTCTAAAGTATTCAATTGTATTTATTACTGCTTGGTAGTAACTTGATTAAAGTGTAGCTATCATTCTAAGTCTTTTGGATTAAGCACTTGGGCTTCAGACCAGTTGTTTTACATTAGGAAGGTTTGTGGCATGCACTGTGGTGGCAGGACAGGTAGCTTTCATCCTTCTAAGTTGGGAACTGCTGATTGAGAGCCCAGTGTCTGTTATTCTTAAAGTGTATTAGTTCTGGTTTAAGCACTTGGGCTTCAGGCCAGTTATTTTACATTAAGAAGGTTTGTGGTCTGCACTCTTGTGGGAGAAGAGGACTGACTCTGCCCTTCTGAGCTGGGAATTTCTGGTTAAAGGTTTATAGTGCCTGAATATTTGAACTGTATCTTACTGAAATTGGTACACCTTGTTTGTTGTAGCATAGACTAGATCCAGGCCTGCTGAATCTAGCTTTGTTTATATGCTTGTTGTTTGTTTGTTTGTTATTTCCCTGGAACGCTAATTCCACCTAATACGTGGCTTCTCAGCGCTTCTGTGGATCACTAGTGATATCTGCATCGCTTACTGTACTTATTTCCTTTGTTTCACTTGAAAGAAAGTTACTGTTTGTCGTTTTTGCATTTAAGTTACCTGTAACACATTGCACTTAAGTTACCTGGCACTTGCTCACTAAAGCAATTATATAAGTCAGCACTAAAAATTAAAAGCACTACACCCTCACTCCCCACTGGCCCTGGTTTTCACTATTAAGGAATTCCCAATATTATTCTAGCATGTCCAAAGGTCAGTTGTCAATCTCCTCTCGGTCCAGCTGGTGAATCTGGAATCTTGAGGCAATGTTACAACTGCCTCATGTACACAGACAACCCTCTCCTCCTCCCAACAAATTCCAACACATGTGAGAGATGCAACCATATAGCCAAACTGGAGGCTAAGCTCTCAACTCAGTACTGGCATAAATCCAGTCAGGAGGAGAAGGAAACCACACTCACTACAATTCCAGTCTCACATAGACCTACCATTTACAGCAAACCAAACACATAATCACACAAAACATACTGAGGCTCTAAATAAAGATCTGCCTATGCAGCAGAGACCTCCAAAGCAGACACCCAAGCAGCCGCTACCCCAAAACAAAACACGTGCAACACATATCTCACAAAGCCAGTGTGCCAAACAGTCACAGCCCTTAAGACAAACAACACACACCTGATACACTTGTAATAGGTGACTCTATCATCAGGCACACTGACGCCCCGCCACCAGGCTGAACAAGGAGAGGGTCACGGTGAGCAGCCTGTCGGGTGCTAGGATCCGCCACATAACACAAGCACTCAGGTCACCCAAGGCAAGTACAAATATGACTCAGTCATTGTCCATGCTGGTGTGAATGACCTGAGACGTACCTCCCTGGACTACATGAAAAGAGACATAAAGGAGCTCTCTGAGCATGTAGCCCAGGCCGGTATGACCCCTGACCTTGAGTAGCATCTTACCCTCACCAAGAATGATGCCACAATATGAAGACAAGATGATCAATTTCAACAATTGGCTTAAGTACTGGTGTCATTCAAAGGGGATCCAATGCCTGTCAGCTTGGGATGATATGCTCGACAAGCCACGATGCTTCACTAGGGACGGCTTGCACCTGTCACCCCTGGGGCTTCGGATATTAGGAAAGACTCTTGCTCCCCCCATAGTGACTCTTTTAGGGAAGGCTCAAAAGACAAACCCAGCTCCATAGGTATCACAAGGATAAGAAACTAAGAGTAATGCTACTCAACGCCAGAAGTCTAAACCTCAAGATGCACGCACCTCAAACTCTCCTTAGCATGGAGAACATCGATATCTGTGCAGTAACAGAAACCTGGTTCAGGGCTCCCAAGAGCACCCCAGCACTACCAGGTTATACCTCATACCATGCTTTTGGCCCCAAAACTTGGACCGAACCACAAAAGGAGGGGAGTATCGATATTCATCAAAGATACCCACACCTCCAGGTTGGTGGCAAAGCACGGCATCAGAGACTATCCATGTGCAACTAACAGTGGGTAAAACTGCCTTCCAGTTTATAGTTTGCTATAGACCACCCCTCCCAAACCCAGGAACCCCACTCGGCCTTCCTGAGAACACTGGAAAATATGAAGGTCTCTCCAAACACCATTATATTGGGCAACTTCAACTACCCAAACATAGACTGGGAGCATTACTCTAGCTCCAACACCCTAGCCCAAAGGTTCCTAGAATTTTTAAACTCAAATGCTATGGAACAACTTGTTACCACTCCCACAAGAGGGGAAAACATACTGGACCTGATCATCACCAACATGGGGACTCTATGCTCCAGACCAGAAGTGTATCCCCACTGGTAAGATCAGACCATAAACTAATCTCACTGGATATTCACATCCCAACCCCACCCCTGCCCAGAAAACCACAGTGAAAAAACTTCTAAAGCAAATTTCACACTCCCTCAAAACTGAGGTGGAATCCTTCAAAGCCCCCGGCCTGTGGAAAATATGGCCCAGACCGCAGAATCCTTTATAAACGCATTCTATGAACACCTTCAGGAATGCATGGATCATGCGATCCCAAATAAAACCAAGACCCAATCCTCCAAAGGTAGACGCCCTGTCTGGTGGACCCCAGCCATAAAACAAACTATACAATAGAAGGAGGAAGCTACTAAATGATAGAGCAAAATCCCAAAAGGGAAGGCATCACTGATCAGTATTAGCAAAAAACTACGGGCACATAAAATTGTCTAAGGCCAGCTTCGAGAGAAAAATTCCACAGGACACTAAGGATAATCACAAGGCTTCTTTAGTTATGTTAGGAACCTGGGTGGTAATTCCCAGATATGCTCAGAATTAGTCCAAAATGACAAAAATACACTCAACCCACAGACATTGCCAACATCCTAGCTGACAGGTTCAGCGAAACCTCCCCCTCCCCACCAAAAGGGCAACATTCTATCCCAGCAGAGTGCTGCCCCTGACATCTCAGATGCTCAGGTAAGAGCTGCTCTCCAAAGCAAAAACACAGCATCAATGGGACCAGATGGTGTCCCGGCTGCGCCACATGAACTCCAAGAAGAGCTAAACCCAAACATAAAACTACTGTTCAATCTCAGCCTTACTACAGGATATGTGCCCAAAGAGTGGCGACAGCAACAGTGGTCCCTCTCCATAAAGGTGGTGCCTCAACGGATTCTGGAAACTATCGCCCCATAAGCCTGACTAGCTTGGTCTGCAAAGCTATGGAAAGGATCATCATGGACCCCATAAATAAAGATATTGGGGACCTACAAACACTGGATCCTACCCAGTTCGGCTTTGTTAAGGGCAGATCCTGCCTCTTAAACCTGGTTGATTTCTTTGAAACAGTCACCAAGGCCATTGATGAGGGGAAGGTGGTCCACACAGCCTACCTGACCTCGCAAAAGCCTTCATACAATACCCCACTCGGCATTATAGATAAGCTCACCAGTTTAAATATAAACCCCTATGTCACTAGATGGATTGCAACTGGCTCAAGGACAGAACCCACATGGTTAAAATTGCTGGAGCCATGTCAGACTCCAAACCAGTTACAAGTGGTGTCGCGCAAGGCTCAGTCCTGGGACCTCTTGTTCGGTATATATTTTCGGAGGTACAGGCCAACACGGAAGGACTGTGGCTGACCAAGTTCGCAGATGACTGCAAACTGGGCCATAATCACTCTCCAGCCCACACAAGCATCCCCAAAAGGGCCCCCATAAAAACAGACAACTGGTGCCAGAGCCATGGCTCAAGCTAAATGCCAAAAGTGTATAGTCATCCCTTTGGCAAAACAAAGTGCTCACAAATTACCACACATAGGTGGTAACCATTAAGTACAGAAGAAGTAATTAGGGACCTGGGGACCCAAGTTGATAGCAATCTCTCATTTGACAACCACGTGGCCAAAGTGGTTAGAAAACATTTTATATAGCCCACCTAATCATGAAGGGATTCACATCTAGATCAGGAGGTCATCGTGCCTCTTTACTCATCCCTCATCAGGCCCATAATTGAGTACAATGCCCCTTTTGGGATGTAATTTACCAGACACCTGCAGCAACTGGAAAGACCCCAAAAGTACCCTCACCAAGAGGATCAAAGGGCTCAAACAGATGCCATATGCTGCCCGGTTAAAGAAACTCCAGCTCTACTCAGTGGCATACCGCCTGTTCAGAGGCGATCTGTGCCTGACGAGCAAAGCCATGTCCAACCCGAATTAATGGACATGCTGCACCTCAGAAAATCCAAATCCCATCGAGCTACGCGCCGAGAGACTTGAACCTCAGCACTGAAATAAATAGGACATGCTGAGGGACAGATTCATAACCCAGAGGCTCCCTTCACTCTGGAATAAAATCCCAGTCCAGGTTAGGCAGAGTCCTCATTGACTCTCTTCAAGAGGAATCTTGATGAGTGGATGGGAGATCGAGGGTTTACCCTGGGTATCACTTCTGTGTCACTGTTAGACAGAGGCACAGTATACTAACCTCAAAAAGGGCATAGCAAAAATAAATTTAAATGGGTGGCGTAAAGCCAAACACATTCTGGCTAGGCTTATAAATGCCCTAGGGCAGATAGCCTAGTATGAACCTATGAACCTATGAACCTATTAGTAGGAGCAACAGGTCTTATAAAAAAAATCTACAATCATATTTAGGCATGTTACCACACATGCAACCCCATACAAATTGCAGAAGGAGTCATTACTGGGCATTATTTCAGGTGCTAAGAGCACTTAGCTGACATCAAAGACTGAAGCAATACCACTCATGAACTTTATTTGCACTTTAATTGTACTTCCGTCATGGTATAGAAACCCAAAAAGACTTGGAGAAATTAAAAGAGTATATGTTAAATGTTGAATATGCAACTGAATGTTACCAGCCAACTGTAACTAACTGTAACTAACCTATATTTTAAAGAAGTTGAAGCACCTTATTATCCTAAACCCACATCATATTTTAACTCCAAACAACACAAGCAGAAAATGTAGAGAAATCTCACTATACCATCTGCAAGCAGAATGGAAACAAATTAGCGTAGCAGGGGTTTAGTGATCACATAAGAAAGCATATAAAATATTCTAGCATTGGGTAAAGCCCACTCCCATGCATCTCTAAACATACTAGTATCAGGATAACACAGCAGCATGAAAAAGGGCAAACTCCCTGTCACCACTCAACTACAATCTTTGATACATGCATTATATGATCACTTGTTCATTGACAATCATGTAGTTCAGAATGCTGCATGTCCGGGCCAGGTTTTAAATCAGGGTGCTGTTGCTGCTGCTGCCAGACCTCATGCAACAGGAAGAAAGGTATTTAGACCCTGTTTGACTTATCATGACTGCATGATGGTGAAACTAAGAGATACAGGGTGAGCAAAGAAACACTGGAGAAAAAAATAAAAATTGGCCCCCAAAAAAAAAACC
>NW_025051633.1:0-12352 GCF_019279795.1 Protopterus annectens | reverse complement strand
ATTACGCTCTGTTTTAATGCTATTATGAAAATAATCTTGTGGTTATTCCCTTTTAATGTAACACAAGGAAAAGGAGGAGAATGCTTTCAGAATGACACACCAGCTCTGTTACCTTAATCTTTAGTTGTGAATGCCCAGAAAAGCAGAAAATTATTAGATTGATTTATTAAAGTTAAATAAAAGTTTTTTTAACTAATAATTACTCATTATTTACAGGCAGGTTTATGGTTTTAATTTGAATGGCTTGTTTATTGTTGGAGGGAGAGGGGGAAACAAAATGTAAATATTGGACATCTACGCACTGATACTAATTACATTAGCAGTTTCTTCTTTTAGTTAAATATTACTGTATGCTATTTTACTGTTGTGCTTAAATTATACAGTCCTCTTTTTCATCTAAATAAGTAGATCTGGGTAATTTTATACTTGTAAGCAAGTATGCATTAAGAGTTTAAATGATTATACTGAAAAATTATAAGTTGCAGTGTTGACAATGATTGGAAATATATGTTTGTATGAATGTTATCCTGCAGGACTGCTTTGTGACTGTAACTTTAATACTAGCTACTACAGCTGAGATGATTTAAACATTTGTTATAAAGTTATCTTTATATATGTCTTAACATTTATTTCATACTATCATACACTACTACCCTGTTAGTTCTAAGCAGTTAACAATTCATATAAACCATCACAAAGGATATTTTACAAATGCTTATGGCTGTTCTTATCTATTTGAATTAAGCATGTTTCTAACAAGATGTAATTTAAGAAGATATGATTCATATTTCTTTTACAGAGATCTAACTTTAGCAATGGATTTATATGTGTGTGTGTGTGTGTGTGTGTGTGTGTGTGTGTGTGTGTGTGTGTGTGTGTGTGTGTGTGTGTCTGTGTATGTGTGTATATGTATATATGCATACGTACGTGTATATATGTGTGTATGAGAATGTATATGCATGTATATATATATATATATATATATATGTGTGTGTGTGTGTGTGTGTGTGTGTGTGTGTGTGTGTGTGTGTGTGTGTGTGTGTGTGTGTGTGTATGTATGTGTGCATGTGTATGTATGAGGACACACATGTATATACACAAATAATCTCAAAGTTGCACATTAACTATTACATTTGGTTTTTATTTAATTATTAAAATGACTCTAAACCACCAGAAAAAGAAGAAAAAGTGCCATATAAAACCAAAACCAATTCCTCAACACTATGATGGTTACCAAATAAGCACAAGCAGGCAAAATCTTCCTGGAACAGTTTTAATGCAGTAATAAAGGCGCTCCGAATCACATTAACAATAACAGCATCCACAATACATTTTCGTCTCTTACTTCATCATATAATATGGCAAGACATCAATCACCTTATATCTTCTTCTTCTTTCAGCTTTTCCCAGTTAGGGGTCGCCACAGTGGATCATCTGTCCACTCATGATTGGCAGTGGAGTTTTACAGTGTCAAGTTACCAGCCCGGCACCCAACCTTCCACAGAAGGCACACACATGCACACACTTACACCTAGGGCCAGTTTGGAGTGTCCAATCCACCTACTGCATGTCTTTGGGATGTGGGAGGAAACCGGAGCACCCGGAGGAAACCCACGCAACCACAGGGAGGACATGCAGACTCTGCACAAAAGGCACCCCAGTCAAGAATTGAACTGGAGAACCTCTTGCTGTGAGGTGGCAATGCTAACCGTTGCACCACCGTGGCCACCCTCACCTTATATACCCTCACCTATTTTAAATCAACCAATAAAAACCATTGCATGTTTTAAAATTCTATACTCTGAAATGTATATATAATTTAATCTAATATAACATTTCATTATTTAATTTATACAAAATAAATATCTCTATAATAGTCTATCTATACTATTAATAAAATATATTTAATTCATAAAACTTAATCAAATACTAATGTAGAATATAATTTATAAATAGTATAGATAGATTATTATAGAGATATGTTTTAGACTTGAATGACAATGGAGGAAATGAGCAGACATTAGCTGATGGTGTTGAACAGACTCCTGTATCTCCACAAAGAGGTGACTGTAATACCAATTTTAGACATAGCCAAACGTCTTTAAATGCTTGGCTAGGATGCAAGTTGAATTTTAATAATATAGGGACAGATAATAGAACACATGGAAGTTCGTACAATGAGAATATTGACATTTTAAATTATGTATTGTATAAATACAGAAGTTTAGACTTAGACAATGTATATTTGAAGGAATGTATTGGTATGGGCATAGTTCCCAAAGGTTTAAGAGTTTGGAAATTTCCAAATAATGTAGAACAAGATTCAGAATTTCATTATGAGCTACTAGATATGTTTAACAAGTGGGGTATGGAATTAATGAAGGCTATTATAAAAAAATAATGAAAGAAATATGGTGTTATTTATGGAAAACATTAACAAAGTCAATGAACACATTATACATGATTTAATGTTTACAATAGATGAACACAAGAAAAAAATATTTTTTAGTTAGGGAACATATAGATCACAAATGTCAACAGATTATGTTAAGAAAGAAAAAGAAAATTGATACGGACAGACAGGAATACTTATATAAGGCACATTACCCCCAACCTAGACAGACTAACCATCGGTTTAATAGGGAGAATATAGAACCCCAAGTAAGAAATAGGGATGAACAGAACTGTTATAATAATGAGGTTCAAAATGATGACAGGAATATTCAGATTAATTAACCTTCTCTGCAAGACCCTTTAGAGTATCCCCCCCCCCCCCGGAGATCCAAAAGGTTCGGAACCAATCACCAGTGAATTCCCAGTGAAATGAAAGGAGGGGGAAGGGCGGAGACAGATTTTAAATAATGTATTGTTGGAAAAAGACAATATTATACAATAAGGCTTTAACTACACCTATCAGGGGTTTGATATATTTAATTTCAGTGAAATTGAAATAAATAAAAAAAAACATTTTTTGTTATTATCTAAAAGCTTAAATTTTGTTCCAACCAAAAATGTGACATTAGTAGGACATTAATTGATTTAAAAATGTATTTGAGGAAAATAAATTTTCAGCTAGTATTTGAAGGGAAAGGCACAGGAATAAACAAATGCACAAGTTTACAAAGGGCAAGTGTCTTTAACCCGCCATTGGAGAAAACGGTGAGAGAAGAAAGGAGCCACTTTTGAGACTTTAAGTATTTTTCCTCTGTTTATTTGTTAAGTTTTTCTGCATAGCCACCTATTTTGAGCATTTTCTGGCTTGTTAAATTTGATTTCTGCATTAGTAACTGTATTTAGAGAACAACCTAGAGCTGTTTACTGAATTTCCTGTTTGCACTTATTTTTAAAATCATTTTTTCTCAAAACTTGCATTTTATCTGTCTTTGGCCTAGCACTCTTGTGTGGGGTCATTTACTGCACTGTTATAACTTGTTGATACTTGTTAACCTCTGCTATCTCTGAAAAAACAAAACAACTAAAAAAAATCTTGCTTTTTTCCCACTTTTCTGAGATTTAAAAAAGTTCAGTTACAGGCGTGCTGTTCTTGGACTGTTTGTGTTTCTGTGAGGCCATTTTTGCTTGGGCTAAAGGAAAGTCTCTCTGTTGATCAGTGGCAGTGAAAACATTGAGCAGCCTGCCTGCCACTGTGGGAGTGGTTACTGACTTGAAACTGTAGTTTTATTGGCCATTTTGGGTCAATTCCAAAACTCCTTAATCTTCCTCTCTTAAAACCCTCTTTTGCATGGTTTTGCGCGTTTTTGAGCATAGCGCAACAGCGGGCAGCGCCGCCTAATTGGGTTTAAACTATTCCTGGCTCCACAAAGTCTGCTCTTCACTTTTTCCACTAGAACTGGTCTATCTCTCAATTTAAACACAATATTCTCATTCTAAGGCCATTCACTGGTCCAGTTAAGTAATCCTACAAGTTAGCACTATTAAACCATAAGCACTACTTACTCTTATACTCTCTACGATTACCCTGTCCTCTATTGGTCCATCTTAAATTCAGTTTCCCTATTACTCTAGCATGTCCAAAGGTCAGTCAATGGTTTCCTCTCCAGTCCAGCTGGTGAATCTGGGAATTTTGAGGCAATGTTACAACTGTCTCATGTACACGGACAACCCTCTCCTCCTCCAAACAGGTTCAAATATATGTGAGAGATGCAACTATTTAGCCAAACTGGAGGCTGAGCTCTCTCATCTCAAAACTGATGTAACCAGTCAGGAGGAGAAGGTAACCTCACACAACACAATTCCAGTATCACATAGTCCCACCACATCAGCGAACCAAACACATAAATACACTCGGAGGCTCTAAATAAAAATCTACCTAAGCAACAGATACCTCCAAAGCAGACATCAAAGCAAACGCTACCTCAAAACAAAACACACACAACACATAACCTACAAAGTCAGTGTGCCAAGCAGCCACAGCCCTTAAGGCTGAATAACACACCTGATACTCTTGTTATAGGTGACTCTATTGTCAGACACACTGACGCCCCGCTCACCAGGCTGAATAAAGAGAAGGTCACAGTGAGCTGCCTGTCGGGTGCTAGGATCCGACACATAATGCAAGCACTCAGGTCACTCCAAAGCAAATACAAATATGACTCATTGAATGACCTGAGACGTACCTCCCTGGACTACATGAAAAGAGACATAGAGGAGCTCTCTGATCATGTAGCCCAGGCTGGTATGACCCTGACCTTGAGCAGCATCTTACCCTCACCTAGAATGATGCCACAGTACAAAGACAAAATGATCGATTTTAACAATTGGCTAAAATTTTGGTGTCATTCAAAGGGGATCCAGTGTCTGTCAGCCTGGGATGACATGCTTGACAAGCCACGTTGCTTCACTAGGGACGGCTTGCACCTGTCACCACTGGGCTTTTGGATATTGACAAAGGCTCTTGCCACCCCCATAGTGCCTTTTTTAGGCAAGGCTCAAAAGTCAAACCCACCCCCATAGACAGCACAAGGAACAAGAAACTAAGGGTAATGCTGCTAAACGCCAGAAGTCTTAACCTCAAGATGCACGCACTCAAAGCTCTCCTCAGTATGGAGAACATCGATATCTGTGCAGTGACAGAAACCTGGCTCAAGGCTCCAGAGAGCACCTCAGCACTACCAGGCTATACCTCATATCATGCTTTTCGGCCCCAAAACCCAGACCGAACCACAAAAGGAGGGGGAGTTTCCATATTTATCAAGGATATCCACACCTCCAGGTTAGTGGCATTGCATGAAGTATCAGAGACCATCCATGTGCAACTAACAGTGGGCAAGACTGCTTTTCAGTTTATAGCATCCTACAGACCACCCTCTCAAAGTCAGGAATCCCATTCGGCTTTCCTGAAAACATTGGAGAACATGAAGATCTCTCCGAACACCATTATATTGGGTGACTTCAACTACCCAAACATTGACTGGGAGCACTACTCAAGCCTCAGCACCTTAGCCCAAAGATTCCTGGAAATTATAAACTCAAATGCTATGGAACAACTAGTCACCACTCCCACAAGAGGGGACAACATACTAGACATGATCATTACCAACATGGGGACTCTATGCTCCACACCAGAAGTATATCCCTCATTGGTAAGATCAGACCATAAATTAATTTCACTGGATGTCCACATCCCGACCCCACCCCCAGCCCAGAAAACCACAGTGAAAAACTTCTCAAAAGTGAACTTCTCACTTCTCAAAACCGAAGAGGAATCCTTCAAGGCCCCAGGGCCAGTGGAAACTACAGCCCAAACTGCAGAATCCTATATAAATGCATTCTACGGACATCTCCAGGAATGCATGGATCATTCTATCCCAAACAAAACCAAGACCCAATCATCCAAAGGGAGGCGTCCAGTCTGGTGGACCCTGCCATAAATAAACTGTACAACAGAAGGAGGAAGCTACTACATGATAGAGCAAAATCCCTAATAAGGAAGGCATCTCTGATCAGTACTAGCAAAAAATTATGATCCCTCATAAAATCCTCCAAGGCCAGCTTCGAGAGAAAAATTGCACAGGACACCAAAGACAATCATAAGGCTTTTTTCAGTTATGTTAGAAACCTGGGATGCCACTCCCAGACTTGTTCTGAGTTGATTCTAAACGACAAAAAATACACTGAACCCACAGACATTGCCAATATCCTGGCAGACAGGTTCAGTGCAACTTCTCCACCCCTCCCCCAAAGAGCAAGTATCTATCCCAGCAGAGGGCTGCCTCCCAAACATCTCAGATGCTCAGGTGAAGGCTGCCCTCTCCAAAGCAAAAAACACTGCTTCCATGGGACCAGATGGCATCCAAGGTTGCGTCCTACATGAACTACAAGAGGAACTAATCCCTCAAATAAAACAGCTATACAATCTCAGCCTCACTACAGGATATGTGCCCACAGAATGGCGTACAGCAACAGTGGTCCCACTCCCCAAAGGTGGAGCCTCTATGGACCCTGGAAACTATCGCCCTATAAGCCTGACTAGTTTAGTCTGCAAGGCTATGGAGTGGATCATCATGGAGCTCATAAACAAAGACATTGGGGACCTACAGACACTAGATCCTACCCAGTTCGGCTTTGTCAAGGGCAGATCCTGCCTTTTTGAACCTGGTTGACTTCTTTGAAACAGTCACCAAAGCCATAGATGAAGGGAAGGTAGTCCACACAGCCTATCTGGACCTTGCAAAGGCATTTGACACAATACCCCACTCGGGCATCATAGATAAGCTTATCCAGCTTAAATATAACCCCTATGTCACAAGATGGGTCGCAAACTGGCTCAAAGACAGAACCCACAGAGTGAGAGTTGCTGGAGCCATGTCAGACTCGAAACCGGTCACAAGTGGCGTCCCACAGGGTTCTGTCCTGGGACCACTCTTGTTCGGTATATACTTTTCCGAGGTACAGGCAAACGTGGGAGGACTATGGCTCACCAAGTTCGCAGATGACTGCAAACTGCGTGCCATAATCAACTCTCCAGCTGACACAAACATCCTTCAAAAAGGTCTCACAGAGACAGATAACTAGATTGCCAGCGCCATGGTTTAAAGCTAAATGCCAAAAAATGTATAGTCATACCCTTTGGCAAAAACAATGTGCCCACAAATTACCACATAGGCGGAAACCCATTAAGTACAGAGAAAGTTATTAGGGACCTGGGGACCCAAGTTGATAGCAATCTCTCCTTTGAAAACCACATTGCCAAAGTGGTTAGAAAGACCTTCTACATAGCCCACCTCATCACGAAGGGTTTCACATCTAGATCAAGAGGTAATCGTGCCCCTTTATTCATCCCTCATCAGGCCCATCATAGAATACAATGCCCCTTTTGGGATGTACCTTACCCAACACCTGCAGCAATTAGAAAGACCCCAAAAGTATCTCACCAAGAGGATCAAGGGTCTCAAACAGATGCCATATGCTGCTCGGTTAAAAAAACTCCAGCTCTACTCAGTTGCATACCACCTACTTCGAGGCGATCTATGCCTGACATACAAAGCTATGTCAAATCCAGAATTAATGGACATGCTCCAGCTCAGTAAATCTAAATCCCTTAGAGCCATACGCTCGAGAGACTTGAACCTCAGCACAGAAATAAATAGAACTTGCTGGAGGGACAGGTTCATAACCCAGAGGCTCCCTTCGCTCTGGAATAGAGTTCCAGTTCATGTGAGGCAGAGCACCTCACTGAATCTCTTCAAGATGAATCTCGATAAGTGGATGGGGGATCGTAGGTTTGTCCCAGGGATTACTCCCATGTCACTATTAGACAGAGGCACAGTAAACTAAACCTTAAAAAGGGAACAGTATACTCAAATCAAGGGGTGGCGTAAGCCATACAGAATCGGGCTAGGCTTATAATTGCCCCAGGGCAGATAGCCTAGTATGAACCTATGAACCTATGAACCTATCCCCAGTTAAGAAACTTGGAAATTAATATTGAACATGAGCTAAGGAACAATTTGAATAAGAACAGGTTCCCTCCAAATTTAACACACAGTGAGAAAGATACCTATATGAGTTAAAAGAAAATAAACAGGTGAGAGTTATGAGGCCAGACAAGGGAAGGGGAATAGTTATCATGAATAACATTATGTATGAGGCTAAGATGTTGGAAAACTTGCAAGATGACACAAAATATAGAGAGGTATCCAACAATCATATCAATATAGCCTATAGGAAGATATATATGGTATTAAATGATTTGTTGCTAGAAGGTTTTATTGATAAAAAGCTATTTGAGTTTTTATATAATCCTCAGCCAAGGGTCCCATCAATATTTGGGATACCGAAAATTCATAAGAATATTCATGACCCACCCCTCCGACCTATATTAGCAAGTGAAGGTTCAGCCACTACTTTTATAGCTAAATATTTAGATACAAAATTAAAAGATTTGGTCATGAAAATTTATATTATTTTAAAAGATTCTTGGGATTTTCTGAGAAACATTACTCAAGAAATATATAATGAAGATGTAGTGTTTGTTACTATAGATATAGTAAATTTGCTTGGGTCCATTACTTATAGGAATAGAATGGATGGAGGAATATTTGAGAGAAAAAGTGTGCTTGAGTAATGATGAAATGCATATTTGTTCTGTACTCATGGAATTATTAGAAGAGAACAATTTTATTTATTTTCAAGGAGAATTCTATCAACAGGTCATTGGGTGCAGTTGTGGGCGCCAGGTGTGCCCCTATGTTTGCTAACCTGGTGTTACTAATGTGGGAAAAGAAATATATTTTAAACAGTAAATATCGAGAATGTTGGATGTTGTACAAATGCTTTCTGGATGTTATAGTTATTTTTTGGATGGGAACATTTCAGTTATTCCTGGAGTTTTACCAATACATAACTGAAGCCACTGAATTTCTGAGATTTACATATAATATAGGATATAAGGAGATAGATTATTTAGATGTCACTATATATAAGAAAGAAGACAAATATAATTCAAAAGTGTTCAGAACATTAACAGATACGCTAATTGACCTCAGGTTATTTTGCAGAAAGTTGCGTTTAAAGCTGTTATTTAACACTGAAACTGATAGTGAACAGGTTACTGCACGATATAGAACTAAAAGTGTTTACATGCCTATTATGCCTACACATATTGAATGTTTCCTAAGGGCCTGTGAACATCAATATTATTTAATGTTCAGTAAAGCAACAAAAAAAGGGAGATATTATAATCTTACTCCAACTGAAGCATGTAGTTTGAATAAGCTTAAACAGAATCCACACATAGTTGTGAAACCGGCTGACAAGGGAGGAGGCGTAGTGATTTTAGATAGGCATGAATATAACAAAAGCATGCTCAGCATGCTATCAGAAGTTGATACTTATATACCAATAACCCATAGAGAAGTGTTACACATTGTGAAAACAGTTAAAGATCTTATATATGATCTACTTATGTGCCGCCAAATAAGTCAGGAGATCTTTGACTTCTTGAACATAGAACACCCCACCATACCCTTAATTAAAGGGATACCTAAAGTTCATAAAGATGTATTTCCAGTTCCTTTTAGGCCTATTGTATCTGGCGAAAACTGGATAACAGCACATATTTCCAAGTTCATAGAGGACACTTTAAGACCGGTGGTGAACCAATTCCCCACCATATTAAAAGATACCTATGATCTTCTTGATAACATAAAGGAAGTCAAATTAGATAATAACCAACAAAATATATTCATAACATTGGATGTAAGGAATTTATTTACATCAATACCGAATGAAGTAGGTATGGAATATATAAGACAACTTTTGACTAAAGAAACTGCCTTTACTAATGATAGGATTATCTTACTGTGTCAACTCTTAGAACTTGTACTATCTAATAATGCGTTCATGTTTGGCAATATGTATTATTTGTAGAGATGGGGGGTAGCCATGGGCACCCCCTGTGCAAATACTTACGCCAATTTGGTAGTTTTGTGGTGGGAGAAGCTATTTTTATTTAACAATGAAAAGTTTAAGTATGTAAAATTTTATAGGCGGTTTGTAGATGACATTATAATTGTTTGGGAAGGTACCCCAGAACTTTTTGAATCTTTTTTGAACCATTTGGAAACAACTACCACATTCCTAAGGTTCACTAAGGAAACTTCCATCACACATATCAACTTTCTTGATGTCACACTCAGCTTTACATCAGCAGGCAACATTATTTCCACATTATATAGGAAATCTACATGGAAGAATGCGATATTGACCTTTGATAGCATGCACCCCAGGCATGTTTTTCAAGGCATAGTAAAGAGTCAATTTGTGAGGATACTTAAACTATGCAGTAGAGCTGAAGATTTAACTAAAGAAGCTCTCTCTTTAGAAAGATTATTCATTGATAGAGGGTATGACCCCATGATGGTCAGGAAAATCAAACAGGAGACACTAGGGTGGACAATACCTATAGAGTCAATCCATACAGAAGCAGGCCACACAAAATATTATTCCAATAATTATAGAAAAAAAGATGCAGCTAGTAGATATGTTAGGTATACCATCACATACACCAGTGATGTAAAAAGTATACAACAAATCGTCTATGACAATTGGCATATATTAACTATTGACACTCATACTAGAGATATTGCTGGTAGGAATCCTATATTCCTTTATAAAAACAGCAAAAATCTCAAAAGGATTTTATGTGGTGACCATTGTTCTGCATTTGATAAGGAAATTAACGCAAGGAATAATTCTTATTTCAAACAACTAGGTACGTTCCCATGTTACAGTTGCAACAGATGTAAATATATAACCAAAGAACAATCCTTTAAGCATCCCACTATGGACTATACTTTTAGACCACATTTCTATGCTAACTGTAATACCCGTAACTTGATATACCTTGCCACATGCACAAAATGCCAGGCATTCTATGTAGGACTAACCAAAAGAAAGCTTCAAGAGCGCATATACAACCATTTGTATGATATACGGAAGGCCGTAGAAACCAACGCCTTAGCTAAACATATTATAGAATTTTCATCTCACTCTTTTTGTTTTAGAGTTTTGCAGGTGGTATCACACAATGGTAGGGATGGTGACACAGAGAATAACTTGGCCCTTACGGAACTAAATTGGATTCTAAGATTAGGAGCGCACATAGCACCAGGAATAAATAATTCTCTATCTATAAAGCCAGTATTATTATCTAAGTGACAAGATACTTGTTCATATATATATACATCTTAAAGAATCATATATATTTATTTTATATATCATAATAATATTATTATTACTTTTTACTTCATATTTTTGTAGGAATATGTATAGACTGATCCAAATGCATTTTATGTGCCGTGATTAGTCGTGTATGTAGTCTGATTGGCCATCGTTTCAGGCTTATTGTAATGTTTTATCCATACATATTTTGCTATACATGTATGCAGACTGTTGATGACTGCAAATTATGATTTTTATATATGGTTTCTCACATAATGATTTCCATGTTGAAGTAAGATGCCAACGATTTATTAGTTTGTTATTTACACTATTTTTCGTTTTTGTTATTGTTACTAAGTAACGTATTATACAGCGAGTATTTGCCAATTATGAGTTTTTCTTATGCTTGACATCTTGTATATATATATATATATATAGGTTGTTAGTCTCTGTTTCTTGCAGAAACATCTACAGATGAGCACAAATACACTTAATGGTTTTATGAGTTAAGCAAGTATTTATAGCCTGTTAGTGCTTTAAGCTCAAAACAACAGTATATATTTTTTGATACAAGCGTTTTGTTCATCTATGCACATAGCTCATTATTGTTTACTATTGATAGTTTTTTGCATTAGGATTTTCATGCTGAAGCAAGTTGGCATCAATGAAATAGCTTAGTTATTAACATCATTTTTTATTCTACTGCCATTAAGGAATGTATAGTTAGTGAGCAATTGTTGTTCATTTATGTGCTTTATCTATGTTTGACATTTACGTTTGACAGTTTTGAAAGACCTTATATATGGTTCCATGCTACGTAAATGTGATCATTTAGATACAATGCTTGACAAGTTTTCTCATTCATTGACAAAGCTGACGTTAATATATAACTATGTTTTAAAATTGTAAGTTATAATATATATTTATGGAGAAATTATTAATTGTTTTACATAACAAGTGTTGAGTAATGAACGCATTCATTCAGCGCTAATTTTAAAACACAGGCTTTTTGTCTCAATCAATTTAGAAAGTTTTCCCGCGCTTTAGCGGATGTATATAAGTGTAACAGCTGTCCTAAATTGATATCTGATGAAGCGTGGATATACCACGCGAAAGCGTTCATTCTGTGTACTTCAATAAAGAATCTTTAAGTTACTTTAGAATTTAT
>NW_025051632.1:0-13103 GCF_019279795.1 Protopterus annectens | reverse complement strand
AGTTGTTGATTTTGTCCACAGTATTGATATAAGAATTTTCCTTTTGTCATAGCATTTGCTTTTTTTAGATAAGATGCATCTTCAGTTTATTTTTTTAATTAAAAAGTTTTACTTCGGGAGAAAAGGTGATCATAGGAAGGCAACTTGCAGCAATGTGGGCTTGATTCTTTAGCAGACATTACCTGTTTGTGAAGATTATTCGCTAGATAATATTCGCTAGATATAGGCAAGAGCAGAAGTCCAGTTTATATTGCATAATTCCATATCCAGTATGTATGGACGTGATCTAGTGTTATTTTTGTATGATTTGACCAGATCCTACCTCAGTACCTTTTCCTAAAGCTGTGAATCTGAGGCTCTTGCTCCTCCCCTACCCATAATTCCCTCATCTCCACTAAAGTGTCTCAGATCTTGTTTTCTGCCTCATCTTTCAGACGTATTTTCAGAGAACTCTGATTTTTCATGTTACGTGATAGTTATTTCTTTTCTAATAATAGTGATTTCTCCTTCCCTAAAACTTTATAGCTTTGTAGTATTAGACTAGTTATTAGGAAATAGTTGATATTAGTAATAGTATTGGCATTAATATTATTAGGTGTGCAAAGGGGGCTATGTGGGAATTTTATCTTGATTAGGTAGTTAGAGTTAGGTAAATAGTCAAGTAGCTTTTTTTTATAGTTTGAGAGTGAAATACTTGTACATTTTTTTAGAAGAAAGTGAAATAACTTTAGATAAGCTGCTTTTCTTATAGTTATTAGAGTGAAGTACTTGTACCTTTTTTCAGAAGAAAGTTTGACATTTTTTGCATGTGTATTATGGTTGGTGTTTTACACTGATGTCTGGCAAAACCCAATGCTTTTAAGAAGTGCATGGCTTTAATTCCACCTGAAGACCTGCACTATTTTGTGTGTTTATTGTTTGGGCCCTGCCCACTTCATGGCACATTGTGATATTTGTACTGCTTTTAAAACTAGGACCATTCAAGGTCGCAACGAGAAATTAATCTTAAACAGTTTGCCTCCCCCTCAGACAGGGTTGTCTTCTTCTCGACCTTCAACATCCAGTACTTCTAGACCAGCTTTATTGGGTAAGAAAATGAGTAAGGAAAAGGCAAAAGAGAAGTCTAAAGAAAAGTCTAAGGAGTGAAAAAGATCAGAGAAGAGGGTAGAGGCCTAGAAAAAGGTCTCCGAATCCAACAGATCTTTTGGATCCAGCACTTAAGACTGAGGAAGTTGGATCCATCAGCCACTCTGATCTGATCTCCCTCACCTCACCCAAGATTTTTTCCCGAGCCAGCTAGAACCTCCATTCGTGGCATCGTCGTCAGGGTCTGTCCAGACAGCCAAAAGCCTTACCAAGATGATACTCTCTCTACTCTGATTCCTTTGCATCAAGATGAGTCTTATAGCCAAAGTGACGGTGCCAGGACCCCAGCAGTGGAGTTGACTTTGAAGTTTTCAAAGCTGCCTCTGTCTCTCCATACTTCAGCTCTCGGTAGCTCGGATCCAAGGTTTGCCTCAGAGCCATTGCTATTTGAGCCTGAGATTGTTCCTTCATTTTCAGATATGAGGGATGATGTTCTTCATGATGTTCATCGTGTTACACTGCTGCAGTCATTACCCTTGGGTTATCCTGCTGTCAGGCGGTTCCCCAGTTGGCCTGAGTTCCAAAGTCTTGGTCCGGCGTCTGTTGTTGTCGCCTCCTCCCTGACGTCAGTGTGACAGGGGGTATATAAGATGCAGCCAACACCATTTTCTTGCTGCACGGTGCCCGAAGCAGAAGCAGTTCGCAAGTGCCGGTCGGCCGACTCCTGAGATTTTCATTCCAAATCCAGAACCGAAATCTTCTACAAAGCTAAGTACCCCGTTGGGGAAACTTTTTCTTGCCTCAGACCGATGTCAGTAAAAGTTAATAACTGTATTTCTTGTGGGAAGCAAATACCTCATATGGATTTTCACTCCTATTGTATTCCATGCCTAGGCCCAGACCACAACGTCACTGGTTGTCAGTTTTGTGCTAGGTTTAACAAGCGCACTATTAAACGTCTGTTTGATTTTGCCCGACATTATTTTGGCAGAAAATTCAATTATACCATGCCGTCGGAACTTCCGACGACAGGATTACATAAAAAGCACAAAGACAAGGACAGTCATCAGAGGCCCATAACTGACGACGAGGCCGGTCGCCCGTTCTCCGGTTTTCAGCGAGGTGCCTACGCAGCCCCTGACTACCGCTTCCACAGAACCACAGACCGCCTCTGACTCCCACATGGAGCTGGCTGGGTCTGCGGACGCTCTGTTTTCAGCCTACCGAAACTAACCCTTCTGAGGGAACCGAAGTAGCTGAGCAGTCCACAGCCTCAGAGGGTGTCTTCAGACCTACCCTGTTAACCATTAAACCCTCTGCTAAGTCCAGTGCCCCCTTAAAAACATAGAAACAGATACAGCATTCTCCAGGACAGGCTTCCATGCCTAAGAAACAAGTGCTAATCACCCTGATCAGGGGGTCCCATCCCCCTTCTGATAAAAGGCCCAGACAGGATGCAGACTATGAATCTTCCGACCAGGTGTCCATTTCTTCAGATTCATCCTCAGACCTAGGATATTCCTTACCTCCTTATGAGGATTCTGATGCTGAGGAATCAATTCCATCAGCCTCTCCGCCTGAAGACTACTCCTTTGGGGAGACCTTACATACCATGAGGGAGCATTTCCATTGGGAAAGCCAGGATTGAGTCCAAGAAAAGGCTCAGAGACTTCCTTTTATTGCCTCAACACAGACCCCTTGCTATTCTGCCAGTGTTAGATATTGTGGATGATGACTACACTGAATCCAGCTTAAACCCTGACTCCTTACCTCCAGCCCCAGTTAAACCCGATAGATATCGAGTCTCTGACTCTCTCAAATTTCTGTATAAAAGCCCTGTTGCTGACCCTGAAACTATTTCTCAGGGACCCAGAGGGATTAAGGCCTCATCAGCAAAAAACCCAGTTCCCTCTGACAGATTCCAGAGCATTAGACAGATGGGGAAAGAAAGTATATACGTCTGCAACTTTAGCAATGAGGGCCTTAAATTGCCAGCTTCACATGCTAAAATATCAGCAATCTTTGATGTCTCAGTTGAAACAAAAGATGCTTCCAGATGCAGATCCTCCTAATTTTAAAGAAATGCAGGATTTATTGCATGCTGCTGAACAAGTGGGAAAACATACTTTGCAATGTGGGTTTGATTCCTTAGAGGCCTCCTGTAGAGCAGAAGTTACAGACTCTGTCATTAGAAGGCATGCTTGGTTAAAAGAACATACGTTACCGGATCATGTTATTGGATGCACCTTTGCAGCGGGATGTGTTGTTTGGAGTTAAAGCAGAGGGAGGTATTAAAGAAGATGGAGGATAAGGCAAAATCTATGCAAACAGTGAAGGATTTCTTACAGGTTCAGCCTCCTCGTTTTAGCAGAAATTGGCCAACAAAGAATTGGTCCTTTCCAGTCACAGACAGACCTCAGAGGCAGATACAGACGTCCAAGAGGTAGAGGTCAAGCACAAGGTCCTTAAGGCCTCGACAATGCGGTACACCAGGCCAGAAAGAAGGGGAAGACAGGCCCCACAGCCTTATAAAAAGCAGCCTCAATGACTTCCCACTACAGCTGCTAAACAGTTCTCTCTTGGCAGCCCCCTTAGGAGGAAAACTGGCACTTTTCTATCACAATTGGCATTGCATCACCAAAGACAAATGGATTCTCAACATTGTAGCTCAAGGTTACAGGTTCCACTTTCACACTTTGCCAAGGTTAAAAGGAATGCCAAACCTGCCACCAAATCAGTGGGCAGAGGCTCAAAAACAAATTACAGCACTCATGGATATGAGAGCTATTCAGAAGGTACCACCACAGGAGCAAGGACAAAGATTTTATTCAAGACTCTTTCTGGTTCCCAGAAAGGACAGAGCCTGGAGACCATTTCTTACCTGGATGTTCCGAAATTCAAAATGTTGACACTACAGCAGCTTCTTCCCATGCTGTGCAAGAAAGCTTTGCTCGTGACTTTGGACCTCAAGGAGGCATACCTGCATGTCCCTATCAGACAAAACTGCAGAAGATACCTCAGATTTCTAGCTGATTCAAGGCACACTCAATTCTCTGCACTGCCCTTTGGCTTATCTACTGCGCCCAGGGTCTTCATGAAGTGCCTGGCACCAGTAATTGCATTTTGCAGGCAAAAAGGAATTCAAATTTATCCATACCTGGACAACTGCCTGATTCAAGCAGAGGGCAAGGGCATTCTTCTAAAGCATCTGGCATTCGTAAAAAAGTTAAGTTGCCTGGGGGTACACAGTAAATGAAAAGAAATCAAAACTAGTGCCCTCACAACAGATAATATTCCTGGGTGCCAACTTGAACACAATGGCCCAGATGGCTCATCTCACGCCAGACAAGCAAGGACAACTGACTCAATACTTTCAATTGATGGCAACAAAGAGCCAACTCCATGCAAGAAAAAATTCTGCAGGCCTTGGGCTACACGGCATCTTGCATACTACTAATTCCATATGCCAGACTGCATATGTGGAAACTACAATGGTACCTAAAGAGTGTATGGTCTCAACACTGTCAAAGTTTGGAAACAGTTATACCACTAATTCCTTGCCTTCAAAAGGAGTTTCAATGGTGGGCTCAAGCTTGTCACCTCAACAAGGGACAGCCTTTTACTCAACCCACAGCCAGGCAAACACTGACAACAGATGCATTGTATTACATCTGGGGAGCACACATGGCAGGAAAATGTATTCAGGGTGAGTGGCCCACAGAGCAAAGGCATCTTCACATCAATCAAAAAGAGATGCTAACTGTACAAAATGCACTTATAGCTTTCAAGGACCTGCTGCATCCAGGACAACTACTACTAAAGACAGACAACACCACAGATGTTCATCGTGCATACAGCTGCAGTCATAACAGATGGGTTCTCCTGCCGTCAGGCGGGTCCTCGGTCGAATTCCAAAGTCTAGGTCCAAGGCGTCGGTTGTCGCCGCTTCTTCCTGACGCCAGTGCGACAGGGGTATAAAAGAACCAGCCGACGCCATTTTCTTCAGTCTTTCTTGCCGCTGTGCCCGGCAGAAGCATTTGCAAGTGCCGGTCGGCCAGCTCCTGAAATTACAAAATTTTGCAACCGAAGTCTTCTTGAAAGCTGGTACTCTGCTAGAAACTTTTCTTGCTTCAGACCGATGTCAGACAAAGTTAATAATTGTATTTCATGTGGGAAGCAAATACCGCATAAGGATTTTCATTCCCTCTGCATTCCTTGATTAGGCCCAGACCACGATGTCTCAGTCTGTTGTTTTTGTGCTACATTCAACAAACGCATTCACCATTAAGCTGCTAGCGGAGTTCGCCCAGCACTATTTTGGCAAAAAATTTAACTACATTATGTCTGATACTCAGACTCCAGTTTTGACTAAAAGACGCAAAGATAAGGACCGACACACGAGGTCCGCGGCCTCTACCGACACCACGCCAATGCTGACTACAGGTGGTCCGGTTCTCAGTGAGGCGCCTACGCAGCCCCTGCCTACCGACGACACTTCATTGGCGGTGTCTACTGTGCCCGAGGTCGCAGGCTCCTCGGCCCACACCCTGACTACAGATACCGAAGCCACTCTAGGTGGTGAAACTCAGAATGTAGACAGGTCTGCCTCCTCTCACGGTGTCTTCAGGCCTTCCTCTTCTTTTTCCATCAAGGCTTTCACTAAGTCTAAAGCAGCCATGCATTCTAAGAGACAAGCTACACAGGGCCCTTCTCCAGGCCCCATGCCTAAAAACAGATGCTTAAAATGGCTGAGGATTTAATTACTCTTATCAGGGTTCTCAACCCCGGACAAAGGCTCCAGAGTGGAGGAAGAATCCCCTCCTCGGACCAGGCCTCCATTATTTCAGAGCACTCTGATGAACAGGAACATTCATACTCCCCTTTGAAGATTCTGTTGCAGAGGATTCCATTCTCTGTCTCCCCTGAGGATTACTCATTTGGGGAAACCTTGCATACCTTGAGGGAACACTTCCACTGGGAAGGCCAAGAGTACTCAGACTCCAAGAAAAGGCTTAGGGATTTTCTCTTGCTCCCTCAACACAGGCCTCTGGCTACACCTCCTGTCTTAGACATACTAGATGATGTGTATTTGGAGGCCTGCCTTAACCCAGACTCTTTACCTCCAGCCCCAGTCAAGCCTGACAGGTACTACCGGGTTCCTGACTCACACCAATTCTTATACAAAAGCCATGCGGCTGACCCAGAAACTATCTCACAGGGCCCCAAGGGAATTAAGGCCTCCACTGCTAAAAATCCATTACCTTCAGAGAGAGATTCCAGATCTTTAGAAAGGTGGGGAAAAAAGGTATACACCTTGGCCACCTTAACCATGAGGTCATTAAATTGCCAGTTCCATATATTAAAGTACCAACAGTTTCTGTTATCACAGTTGAGAAGCAAAATGTCACAACCTGAACAACCAGACTTGAAGGAGTTACAGGATTTGATGCATAGTGCAGAACAAGTGGGTAAACATACCTTGCAGTGTGGTTTTGATGCTCTAGAGGCTTCATGTAGAGCTGCTGCTACAAGATCAGTCGTACGTAGACATGCCTGGCTCAAGGAGCAAACCTTACCAGATCATGTCAAAGCTAAATTACTAGATGCCCCTCTACAAAAAGATGTATTATTTGGTGTTAAAGCTGAGGAGGTATTAAAGAAAATGGAGGAAAAGGCTAAATCCATGCAAACAGTGAAAGATTTTCTACAGGTACAACCACCACGTTTCAGTAGAAATTGGCCTTCCAAAAATTGGTCTTTTCCAGCCACGGACTGACCCCAAAGAGGTAGATACAGGCGACCGAGGGGCAGAGGGCAATCTCAAGGATCGTTTAGAGGCAGACAATGGCAAGCTCCTACACAGAGGTGGTGAGGATTGTTCACAGCCATTCAGAAAGCAAACCCAATGACTTTCCCCTTTGCATGCCAAGCAAGGCTCAAATGGCAGCACCCTTAGGCGGAAAACTGGCATTATTTTCGAAAAATTGTCATATTGTCACAAAAGACAAATGGATCCTGGACATTATAAACAGAGGCTACAGATTCCATTTTCACACCCTTCCACAAAAGAGAGGCATGCCAAACCTGCCACACAATCAAGGGGCAGAGGCACAAAGACAAATTTCAGATCTCATGGACATGAAAGCTATTCAAGAGGTACCTACTCAAGAACAAGGTCAAGGTTTTTATTCCAGACTATTCCTGGTAACAAGGAAGGGAAAAGATTGGAGACCTATTTTGGACCTATCCATCCTAAACACATTTTTACTCGTGCCAAAATTCAAGATGCTCACATTGCAGCAGCTTCTTCCCATGCTGGGCAAGGAGTCTTGGCTGGTGACATTGGACGTCAAGGAGGCATACCTGCATGTCCCAATCAGACAAAATTGCAGAAGATACCACAGATTTCTTGCAGGTTCAACCCATTATCAATTCTCTGCATTGCCCTTTGGCTTATCTACTGCGCCCAGAGTATTCACGAAATGCCTGGCATCAGTAATTGCCTACTGCAGACTTCAAGGGATACAAATATACTCATATTTGGACGACTGCCTGATCCAAGCGGACAGCAAGCACATACTTCTGAAACATCTGGCTTTTGTAATAATGTTGTTGAATTCCTCTGGGCAATACAGTCAACAAAAATAAATCAAGGCTAATACCCTCACAAAAAATAATTTTCCTGGGTGCCAACTTGGACACAAAACACCCAGATGGGCCTACCTCACGCCAGAGAAACAGGGGCAACTAACTCAATACTTCAGAAAACTAGCAAATTTCACCAGGCTGACTGCAAGGAAAATCCTGCAGGCTCTGGGATTCATGGGATCTTGCATCATACTAATCCCATGTGCAAAGCTGCATATGAGGAAACTTCAATGGTACCTGAAAAACCTATGGTCTCAACACAGCCACAGTTTGGAAACAATAATACCACTGATTCCATGTCTTCAAAAGGAATTTCTGTGGTGGGCTCAAGCATGCCAAAGAAACACAGGTCTCCCATTCTGCAAGCCTCAAGCAAATCAAGTCATCACAACAGACACCTCGAGTGCGCCTGGGGCGATATGACAGATCGGTGCATTCAGGGCAAATGGTCCCAAAAAGAAAAGCACCTACACATCAATCAAAAGGAAATGCTAGCAGTAATAAATGCTATTATAGCTTTCAAAGACCTTCTGCATCCAGGCCAACTATTGATAAGGACAGACAACACCACAGTAATGTGGTACATAAACAAACGGGGAGGAACCCATTCATACCCCCTATGCAGGCTGGCCATGTCACTTTGGAACATGGCTCTGGAATTACAAATCGAACTTCAAGCACAGTACTTGCCAGGCAAGGAAAACACGCTGGCAGACAACCTAAGCAGAAATATGACAGACCCACACGAATGGAAGTTGCACCCTCAAGTTTTTACAGAAATAATTCAAGCATGGGGAAGGCCAGACATAGATCTCTTTGCCTCCCACAAAAATCACCAATTGACAAAATTCTGCTCAAGGACTTTTCATCCACAGGCCTGGAGAGTGGACGCTCTCTTTTTCAGTTGGACAACAATGACAGCTTATGCCTTTCCACCTCTTCCTCTGCTGCCCAAAGTTCTATTAAAAACCAAAGCAGACAGACCAAAGATGATTCTCATTGCTCCAGACTGGCCAAGACAGCACTGGTACCCACTCCTGAGGAGCCTGACGCATTCCCCACCATGGACCCTACCTCTAATGCCTCTTCTTCTGATTCAGCACAGCTTCAAAACCCTTCACAGTCAGCTGAAAACACTCAATCTGGCCGCATGGAAGATTCCTTAACTTCACAACAGACCCTACTCTCCAAGGAGGTGCAGGATGTCATTTTGGAGGCCAGAAGGCCTTCTACAAGGAAAGCTTACTCCGAAAAATGGAAGCGATTTTGTGCCTGGAATGAGAAAAAGGGCCAGAATCCTGGAATACTGAATTTACCTCAAATATTACAGTATCTAGCTGAGCTGCTAAGCAGTGGACTTTCATTCACCTCCGTCAAAATCCATGCCTCAGCCATTTCTGCAGAATACAACACTGATCCTCCTTTATTCTCTCATCCCCTCTTAAGACGGTTCCTCAGAGGGGCTAAGAATATAAAACCCCCAAGTAAACAACCAATACCTGCTTGGGACCTCAATTTCATTCTAGAAAAGCTGACCTTGCCTCCTTTTGAGCCAGCTGCCTCAGCAGATTTGCAATATTTGTCCTGGAAAACAGCCTTCCTTCTGGCTATCACCTCAGCTCGCAGGGTTTCGGAACTACAAGCCCTCATGTCTGTGCAGCCTTTCATCATTTTCCATTAGGACAGAGTTTCCTTACGGACCAATCCATCCTTTATGCCAAAGGTGGTTTCCAGGGTAGCTTTGAATCAGGCTATTCACTTACCTACCTTTTACCCTAATCCTCAAAACAAAGGGGAGAGACTACTACATTCCTTGGACATCCACAGACAGCTATGTTATTGTTTGGACAGAACAAAGCCTTTCAGAAAATCAGAACAACTCTTTGTGTGCTATGCTATAGGAGCTCAAGGGAAGCCAGTTTCCAAACAGACAATCTCAAAATGGATAGCCCACTGCATACGCTTTTGTTACTCTTTTCATGGTAAAACTGTGCCTGCAGGCATCAGATCTCACTCCACAAGGGCCACAGCTACCTCTGCAGCTTTCCTCAGAGGAGTTCCTACCAAAGATATTTTGGAAGCAGCCACTTGGAGTTCTGTGCATACCTTCTCCGAGCACTACCACCTACCATTATACTCCAAAACTAAAGCAGGCTTTGCCACTGCAGTCTTGCAGGGCATCCTGGCTCCTCCTAGTTCCACTTAGAGCCTACCACCCCTTTTTTAGCTTTTGGATTCTACCCATCTGTTATGACTGCAGCTGCATGCACGATGAACATAGTACAGTTTTGTACCTACCATAAATGTAGATGTTCGAGTGCTAATACAGCTGCAGTCCAGGTTTCCCTCCCTCCTTCCCCTCTTGGGACAGGCCTATTGGCTAACACCTCCTCATACAACTTGATTGGGGTATTCATTTATGGTGTATTTGCTTGCAACTACTGTATTTTGATTATATTGCACTGCATTATTACATAAATTTATGTATTGCCTTCCTTCTGGGGGCACCTGAGATCTGGGGCAAGAAAACTGAAGAAAAATGGCGTCGGTTGGTTCTTTTATACCCGGCCGCACTGGACGCTCAGGGAAGAAGCTTAATTTACAACCGACACCGACCTAGACTTTGGAATTGCCCGACCGAGGACCCGCCTGATGGCAGGAGAACCCATCTGTTATGACTGCAGCTGTATTAGCACTCAAACATCTACATCTATGGTAGGTACAAAACTGTACTTTATGTGGTACATAAACAAGCAAGGGGGGCCTACACTCCTACCCCCTCTGCAGACAAGCCATGACCTTGTGGAACACGGCTCTAGACTACACAGCTCTAGATTACCAAGTTCATCTGCAAGCACAATTCCTGCCAGGAGAGAAAAACACACTGGCAGACGACCTAAGCAGAAACATCATGGATCCTCACGAATGGGAATTGAATCCACAAATATTCAGAATGATAACACAAAAATGGTGGAGACCGGACATAGATCTGTTTGCATCCCCAATGAATGCCAGCCACAGAAATTCTGCACAAGGAGTTACCATCCACAAGCATGGAAAGGTGATGCCCTCTCATTCAGCTGGAAAAACCTGCAAGTATACGCTTTCCCTCCTTTAACTCTACTTCCAAAGGTACTCATAAAAGCCAGGCAAGAAGAGCCAAAGATGATCCTGATTGTACCAGACTGGCCACGTCAGCACTGGTACCCAATCTTAAAGAACTTAGCACAAGAACCACCCTGGAGTTTGCCTCAAATCCCACATCTGCTGACATAGCACAACAATCAGATACTTCACAGCCAGCTAAAAACCTTAAACCTAGCTGCATGGAACATTCCTTAGTCAAGCAAGCAATGCCTCTCTCCAAAGCTGTTATGGATGTCATTCTGGAGGCCAGAAGGCCTGGCACCAGGAAAGCCTACTCGGATAAATGGAAGAGATTCTGTGCCTGAAACCAGGCACACAGCCTTGACCCTCTTGTCCCAAACATTCCTCAGATACTTCAATATTTAACTGAGATGCTGGACAAGGGCCACTCCTTTTCATCCATCAAGATCCACGCCTCAGCCATTTCTGCTCATTACAATACGGATCCACCAATTTTTACTAATCCTTTGCTCAAACAGTACCTCAGAGGGGCTAAAAACATAAGACCGCCTCATAGAGCACCTACCCCAACTTGGGACCTCAACTTTGTTTTGGAAAAATTAACTTTACCTCCTTTTGAGCCAGCTAACACAGCAGAGTTAAAATACATCTCTTGGAAAACTGCTCTGCTACTGGCAATAACATCAGCACGAAGAGTTTCAGAATTGCAGGCACTAATGGCAGTGGAACCTTTCCTCATTTTCCACCAGGACAGGGCGTCTTTAAGAACTAACCCTACGTTTATGCCAAAGGTGGTATAAAGTGTGGCTCTAAACCAAACTATTCACTTGCCAACTTTCTATCCAAAACCACAGAACAAAGGGGAGAGACTGCTACATTCTTTGGACATTCACAGGCAGTTACACTTCTACTTGGACAAAACCAAAGCTTTCAGAAAATCTGAGCAATTATTGGTAGCATATGCTGCAGGACCACAGGGAAAAGCCATTTCAAAACAGACCATCTCAAAATGGATAGGACATTTTATACGTTTCTGCTATACTCACCATGGGAAATCTGTACCTAGCAGTATTAGATCTCACTCCACCAGGGCAACAGCCACCTCAACTGCCTACCTCAGAGGAGTACCTACCAAGGATATTTTGGAAGCAGCAACATGGAGTTCTGTGCATACCTTCACCAAGCATTACCATTTGCCTTTATACTCCAAATCCAGAGCTGGCTTTGCCACTGTTGTGCTGCAGGGCCTTATAGCCACCCCTAATGCTTTATAGAACCAGCCTCCCTACCTCAGCTTTGTAATGACTGCAGCAGTGTAACACGATGAACATAGTACAGTTTTGTACCTACCATAAATGTAGATGTTCGAGTGTAAACACTGCTGCAGTCCAGGTTACCCTCCCTCCTTCCCCTCTTACTTGCTGGTACGTACCTATGTCTTCAACCCTTACTACCTATGGGGAGGATTTGCTGGTAACTGAAAGTTGTTGTTGCTTTTCGTATGTATGTTTTATTAGCAATTTGAATTGCCTACCTATTTGGGGGCACCTGACATCTGGGGCAAGAAAAACTGAAGAAAATGGCGTCTGCTGCATCTTGTATACCCCTGTCGCACTGATGTCAGGGAGGAGGCGACAGCAACCGACGCCGGACCAAGACTTTGGAACTCAGGCCGACTGGGGAACCGCCTGTTGGCAGGATAACCCCAAGTGTAATGACTGCAGCAGTGTTTACACTCGAACATCTACATTTACGGTAGGTACAAAACTGTACTTTTCACTGTTGCAGTCATTACATTTGGGTTATCTGCTTGCAGGTAGCCTTCAGTCGGCCTGATTATCAAAGTCTTGGGTCCTGTGTCGGTTGTTGTCTCATCTTCCATGACGGCAGGTAGTCAGGAGTATAAAGCATGCAGCCGACGCCATTACATCAGTCGATGCCCGAAGCAGAAGCAGTTTGCAGGTGCCGGACAGCTGACTCCTAAAATTTTTGTTTTCGAGTTTCAGATCCAAAGTCTTCGAAAAAGCTAAGTACCCCATTGGGGATCCTTTTTCTTGCTCTAAACCGATGTCAGTAAAAGTTAACAATTATTTCGTGTGGAAAGCAAATACCTCATAAAGATTTTCATTCGTACTGCATTCCTTGCTTAGGCCCAGACCACGACGTCCCTCGCTGTTGGTTTTTTGCCTTATTCAATCCTCAAACTATTAACGTGACCGTGTTCATTTTTAGCATCTAACTATTTTGGTACTCAGTTCAAT
>NW_025051631.1:0-12611 GCF_019279795.1 Protopterus annectens | reverse complement strand
TTTAAACAAACATTTTTTGGGGTTTTTTCCCTACTGATGTGCCCTGTGTCCTTACCTGCACGGTCCTTGGCCTGTGTGTGGGTGACACCCACCTCTACAAAGGGGACCAGTGGCTGGTTGGTGGTCTGGACAGGCAGGGGCCACGAGGTTGGCCAGGAGCTCCTCCACACATATCAGGGGGGATAGATGGCATGGCCCCCCCTGTGGCGAGGTGATCCTCCTGGACTGCAGCAGCATGCCAATGGGCATTGCGAATCAGGTTAGTACAATGATGCCGGACCTGCTCATAACTGCGGTTGTGCAGTCCGACATCATTGACCCTGTGGACTAAGTCATTCCACAGGGCGGTCCACTCCTGCTGCACATGTGCATGCCTGCCAAACAGCAGTGGATAGTGCTGTATTATGTGTGCTATCAACACATCATTCTCTGCACTGGAATAGGTGGGCAACCGTACATGTGCCATTTTGGTTAAAAGACATAACGATGGAAAAAGGTCTGAGCAACTCATGCGGCAAGGTTACCACAGTTCATAATGCACATCTCTGTCACCCCCCCACCATATCAGCTTCAACAGACTGTACCCACAACTCATTAGGTATGGCTACAGCTTAACTACTGTTTGGACAGATTTTGTATTGTACCACATCTTCTGCTATGTGATTGTAGCCATGTCCCCTGTGTGGACACTATCATTGCTGGCCTGTTACAGACTATTTACCTGCATGACATTGTCAGGGCCACTATGGTTACATATGTGCTAGTGGTATGGCTGCTCTGAGATTGCTGCACATCTGACAGTCTGTGTTACTGGGGATATCTATGCTTGCTGTTGGATATGTACCGGGATTGTGTAGACTATTACTACCAACAAATGTTCTATAAATAGTGATACAATGCGGTGATGTTCTAATAAAATGTTCTATAACAGTGATACAATAACATGTATATGTTCTATTGGCCAGCTGATCCACCTTTCTACACCCATCTGCTCATGATACCTGGCCACATCACATGCGTGTCCCAACCTGGGGCCTCCCCGTGTACTGTTACAGCAATAACATCAGGTGGAACCACTCAAGGGATGTTGCCCTCCCCCCAGGGCACACACACAGACATGTTCCTGTCCCCTGAGATCAGATCTAGGATCTGTTTTAGACCAGGCTTCACTGACACATGAGGGATGTGCTACATCAGTCTGAGGCACCCAGTACACATTCACACGGCCAACATGCTTCTCCTGCTCAGCCTCCAGACAAGGCACCTTCAGAACGTGGACTGCTGTTGTGAGTGGCAGTGGGTGAGAGGCATGTTCCCATTGTGCCCATATTGGGGACCATGGGGCATCCACATCACACACCACACACACCATCCACAGTGTTTACCCACCACATGTGTCACATACCACCCCTGCAGACTGTCCTCTATATCTACCAATCCTGACCACCTCCACATGTGTACCTGCCATACTTCCCCATATTCCCATTGCATACATCACAGACGGGGGCAATTTGGTGCCAACAAGGGAGTAACATGTGACATACCCATCCATGGTACACACATTTCCAGCTGTAGATATCTGTGTGTATTGCTATGTGTGTTTCTGTCTCACAAATAGCACACATCACTGTGGTAGTGATATAGGGGACATGTCTTTACATACATATATGTTTGTGCGTGTGTTTGTACATATGTAGACGTGCATATAGGTATATATCTTTATATGTGTATATATGTGTGATGTACATATGTGCACATATATATGTCTCCACATTGGGTATATGTATATTTCTGGACATACATGTTGATAAAAATATATATATCTATATATTATATATGTGGCATATGTACACATATGCATACCTATATGTGGAGTACATTCAGACATCAGCTCCACAATCTCACAACACCTTCCTGCACAGCTACACTGTTCTGCCTTGTTACAACACCATCAGGTGCCACATATTTACACGGCCTGGCATTAGTGGGATATATATGGGACCTGATTGCAGGTAAACCTATAACACCTATGGCATTCTGGCATGCTACATTACAGATTCACCTGAGCATCCTGCCAATGGTGGGGCATGGCTCCCACATGTCCATCATAATGGCATTACTTCCACCACCAGCTATTGGCCACATAATATACATACTTCCCATTACACAACACAAACTATGATGGCTTACATCTTGTCTGTCAGTGCTGACCTGCACAGTAAACAGCTATGGCCCACTACCCACAGGGACAGACACTATTGTCCACTGCAGTTGTTCAACTGAACATCATCACAACAGCACTTGTTGGCACAGATAACTCATTCCACATCATCTATCCCTACATTCTAATACGTGTACATATACTTCACATACCTGTTGTGGGAATGATGTCTTGTTGAATGGCAGCTGGATAAATGCCTGTGACTTCAGCTGTTAGTTTGAAGAACTTTGGCTTCTCTCTCTCTCTCTCTCTCTCTCTCTCTCTCTCTCTCTCTCTCTCTCTCTCTCTCACTCACTCTTTCTCTCTCTTTCTCTCGTGAATGGATTGAGCTGATTGAGCTGCTTTGAATAGATTGCAGCCTGGCTTTAGTAGGTGATGCACTTGATCAGGTGATGGCCTCTGCATGAATCAGTGTCCTACACTTGTTAACTGCATGCAGCTTGCTGTTTAGTACTTCCTATTACCACTGCCATGGCAACCACCTACTATAAATCCCTGCATCATGTGAGCGTGGTCCCTTTACCTTTCCTGTGTGATGGACATTCTTCTTGTGTGTGGGCATCAGTGTTACAGACAGCAGGTAGCAATACCTCTTAAAGGAGAACTGCCACACTCAGGCCAGCTACATATTTGTAGGAGGTTCCAGAAATACAGACAGAGTGTAAGTAGAGTTGTGTTATGCTTTGTATAGTACTAGTGTTACAGGGTGTGTGTGTGTACATACTAGATTTCCTTGGAATGCAGTCTGTCTACATAACTCTCAACTGTGGGCCTATCCTCTTGGTGGCCAGAGGTGTGCCTATCATGTTTTGTCTGTCCACCACACAGGTCCTGTGTCAGATATTTCACTGGCAGTGCATGTGTTGAGTACTATAAGTACATCGCTACATCCATTTATGTTTCTAACCTCAATTCCCTAGCTAAGGGTATGTTGCAGACTATCCTGTAACACCAGAGACTTGCTTAGTGTATGGCAACAGTTTTCCACATATGGGCCTAAGTTCCAGCGTCTGTCCTCCGCCTACATACCAAGCTTTGCACATATGACATGGTGTCAGGGTTTTTTTTGTAGTGGGCTGTGAGTATATCACACTGCCATTGCTGCTATCAGTCCACTGCTGTTGTATCCCCCACACATACGGTGGGGCTGGGGCCATATATGTGTGGGCTTCACCTACACAATACATGTGTGCCCTTATGAACTCCAGAGGCCAGTGTATGCAACAGTGGTATATGACCATGTATTATTGTGTGTAGGGGGGGGTGCACCATAAATGACCTAGGCTGTTACAAAATGTAGGGGTATCAGGGGTGAGCTGCCTTAAGTATCTGGATGTACAGTATCATATACTTCACCTATTTTTACATTACTTACATAAATTGGGTTAAAGCAGGCCTACTGCATCCTGCCATACAGACTGTTCTGTTTGTCAATGTGCTTGTGATGGTGTCAGTTATGGCTTGTTATGTAACAGTTGCATCCTATTTTGTCAACTAAAGTCTTTACCACCTAGTGATTTTGTACAGAGTGTAGATGGAGGCTGCGGAACCATACTTCTGCATTACTTACTGTTGATTGTTTGGTATCCTGTGGACCAGTCACTCTTTAATATTGTACAATTTAAAGGGCCTGGCCTGGACAGCAACAGTTATCTTTCTCAGACTACTGTATTAGTATAACTGGTTCACAGTTGCATTACTCTGTTTATATGGATGTCAGTGTCTGAACAGCTTTATGACATGGTATATAGAACTGTAATAGTCCACAAATAAAGGTTTTCCATTTCTGCAAACCTGTGCGTGGTGTTTTTTCCTATGACCTCTCTGTGGGTATATGTTGCAGGCAACGATTGTCATTTGTATGGGTGGCCCATACAGTGTCCAGTTGTTAAGGTGTTAACTATAGGCATAGTGGATGTTCCATAGTGTGTGCACCTTCTACATATGTATCTTACTGTACATATCTCTACATCTATATGTGTAGTCAGATGTATATCTATCCATCTATATATATATATATATATATATATATATATATATATATATATATATATATATAAATATATATATATAATGTATCTGCATATATGTGTCTGTGTATATGTATCCTGGGGATGTTGATAGCTTCCAAATTTTACATTTCCTATGGGAGTCAGACTGTACTGCATGATATGTTACCAATACCAGCCTGACATCATGCAGGTGGGATGTAGTACTGTTAACATCCTGTGCCCATGTCGTGTCAGGTCCTGGTTATGGGATCTGCAACACTTGGTAGTGTATTGCAGCATGGACGCGTTTGGCTGTGGTGGGGCATGCCTATTCGTACAAAACGTATATTGTTTGGGGCCTCTCAACCCCGTTAACGGTGTATGTGGAGATATATGTTTTTGTTAATCTACCATTGCTATCTACAGATGTATGGCCATATATATATATATATATATATATATATAAAACTATGTCCGTATTTACCTACATAGATATATATCTGCATAAATATATGTAACTTTTTGTGTATATGTCAACATATAGGTGTAGACATATTTATGTGTCGATGTATGCATTTGCATATATATATGTTCATATATATATATATATATATATATAGATATTTCGTATCTGTTTAGATATTAATATATTTACACGCACACATACATCTAAATGTTGACATACATTCTCTGTACTGTTGCATGACTGAGCTGGATGATATGTTTCTGTCAACATCAGATTTATATATGTTGGGCATGACTAAGTGTTTATCTGTTGTGTGCAAGGTACTATGTTCGAACCTTACAGAGGCTGTATAATTTGTTGCTGGGAAGAATACGGGCCTTTGGATACAGAGTGATTAAGGCACTTTAAAGTAGTTGTAAGTGGGTTTGCACAGAGGTAAGCACTGCTAACTTCCGGTTACAGTTTCTTATACTCAGTTAGCTTATAAATTGCTTAACCTGTGTAAGCATTGCTTACCCCAGTGCAAACAGGTTTAAACCCACTGCTGCTTAAAAGTGCTTACTGTTGTTTACCCCCATGCTAATTTCTTTAAAAGAAAACAAAATGGGGTTGATAAGAAAGTGGTGAAAAAAGGGGCACAAGGAGAGAAAGACAGCAGGGAAAATAACCAGGGATGTGCAGGAAGGGTGTAGGGAAGGTCCATAGCTGCCCATTTCTTCTACAGCAACAGCTATGCATATACACTGCATTTGGAGGTAGATTTGGACAATCAAACCCCTGGGAGAGATGTGAGGACAACAATAATTATTTGGGATACCAATTAAACCGGATTACATGTGTCCAGTGGACATGTGTGCGAAATGGACAGCTATGTATGCGGCAAGATTTTTTTTGTGGGAACAGATTGCCCTTTTTTTTCAGGTGAGAGTGGGATGTTGGAAAGGTGTATTAGGTATATTTGAGGGAGGTAGAATGGCTAGATTAACAGACAAGATGAACAAGACACATACAGGGGTGGTATATGACACGTGGGGGTAAACTCCTTGATGGGGAAGGGTGTTGGGATATCGGAAGCCCACAAGCTCCTAGTGGTAACAGTGGGACTGACAGTCCACCCATGGGCAGTCACCACAGCACCTTCACAGCCCTGAAGGTGGCTGTGTTGGGGCTGAGTCGCAGAGCCAGGCTGACTCTCTAATTGTGAAACCCAGCCATCGAGCTGGTGTAGAACATCACCAAACTGCTCGTTGATTGCTCTATGCATCATGACCCCAACCTGGCGATGGGTGACAGGTGCATGTCTGCGCCCACTCCCAGGGGCATGAGCCCCATCCCCTGAGGTAGTTCCACCTGAAGGTGGTGTAGGACAGACAGGGAGGTCCGGGGTTGGGCCCCAGACATGCTGGTGCCTGGTGCCACGACCAGCTGCGGTGGGACAGGTGGGTTCGCTCGGACTGGCCTTCCCAAGCGTGCTATAGTGTTTAGATTTCATCACCATCATTTGTCAGTTAGTAATAGTGAACACATTCCAGGGTTAGGTATAATAGCATGCATAGATATTCCCATTAACCCAGACACCAGATACAGAACAGTTGCATAGCAAACAGAGCACATGCATATATGGGACCACAGTGGTAATAAGAACAGCATGCAGGCACATTGATGTCACCATGCCACCAATGATGGAATAATTCAATATAGCACATGCATGGAAACCATGCAAATATTTATCAAACAAGTGGACATTATCAGAGTCATTACATACCTGTAGGGGTGGGTATGTTGATTATTGTTGGAGATAAGGTAGGGGGAGAGAAAGATGTCAGTTAACAACTAGTATATTCCTGTTGTCCACATTACTTTTCTAGTCAGTGCTGTTATCTGTAGCTTACAAGTCTTAGTACACTACCCTTTTGCCTTAGTTTGGACAGTGATATGGCTGTTGGGGTCTATATTAGAACATCGAAGTTTCAAAACTTTGAATGTTCTAATATCAACCCCTATTCAGCAAAAGCTGAAAATATTGAAGAAACAGAAATCCAATTTTTTTTTCCTTTGGAAAGAATTTGGTTGTCCATTTCTGTTGCTTCGTTATTTTCAGTGCTCTGGTGGAAAGTTACGGGTTGGGTTCAGGTAAGTGAGCAACTGAGTGCTGGTTAGGTTAGTTAGGGTTAGGTTGTTGGTTAGGTATGCGTACGATTGTGTGGACATGAGGGTTAGCGCAGGTTAGGTGAGTTAGGGTTAGGGCACGTTAGTTATTTGTGCGATTGTGTGGACGTGAGGGTTAGGGTGGGTTAGGTGAGTTAGGGTTAGGGGGTGGGTCAAGTAAGTGTGCAATTGTGTGGACGTGAGAGTTAGGGCGGGGTAGGTGAGTTAGGTTTAGGGCACGGGTGAAATGAGTGTGCGATAGTGACGGACCTTAGGGTTAGGGTTTGTGTTTAGGTAAGTGGATAGTTACTGGTGTGTGTATAGTTTAGTGTAAGGTTAGGTGTAAGATTTTAGGTGTATGTGTGTGGATTGCTGTTTGTTTGGTGTGCTTGTGTTGTGTGTATGTGTTTTGGAACAGCAAATTTTTTCCCCTAGGATGTTTTCAGCTTTCACTGAATTGGGGTTGATATTAGAACATTAGAAGTTTTGAAACTTCGATGTTCTAATATAGACACGGCTATTGTCATCATTACACATGACCTGGTTTTACCTGCAGTATACACCTCTTACCTGGGGAATCTGTGGAGAGAATGTGTGTTAACACTAACTAACTGTTTCTACACATACTCCCAAACTCCAAGTTGATTTGCACTATGCTATCCAACTCTTTCTGCATTGACTCTGGCCATGTGTTGGCCACATGCTGGTGTGCCTGGACATATCTAGAATATTGTCCTCTTCCACCTTTAGTGAGCTGACACACACACACATGTACATGCTTTCCTACACAGTTATATTATGCAGCACAGTATGGGTTGCAGTGACTAGGGATACTTTATTATTCAGAGAAACTGCAACACTCACAATTCCCTAAAATACCAAAGTGAACAGTACCAGTACTGGTTATAATGGCCTGTATTTCTCAGCATAGTGTTCGCATCCAACATACCTGTGGGAACAATGTTTGTTAGCACTACCTGACTGTTGCCACACAAAGTTCTGGATTGCACATTAGTGTTATGCACATACATCTCACTCTGTTACTGTACACACGCTGGTCACAGCTTGACGGCATGGGAGTGTAGATAGGACATACCTGGAATATTACTCTCCTAACAGTTTCGGGGGTTGCTGCAGTGACAGGTGTGTTCTCATTGATGTTCAACAATCACTTGTATTCCCTGTTTGCTGGCTGAACATCTGGGATCATCCCACAGACTTACCAGGGGGACAGGCAGCAGATATGGGCCCATTTACTGGACATTCTGGGCTCATTTGTACAGTTGTGGGGTATGATTCTGTATGCAGCCTAATTCCACTCCCAAGATTCAAACCATGGCTGTGTCTGATACAACCTAAACACTGTCCATCAAAGTTGTGTCTGCTCTATAGATATTGCTGTATATCTCCTATCTGCTTTCTGTCTTATTAATCCCCTGTGCTTTTGCATTCTGACCTTGTATAACAACACTCTTATACAGATTTCCTACACAGTTATATGTTGTAGGACAGTGTGGGCAACAGCGATGTGTAATACCTCATTATTTAGAGCGCAACTGCGTATCATTCTTGTATTTCTGGGCACAGTGTTGGTATCTGAATGACCTGTGGGAGGAATGTTTATTAGCACTACCTGAATGTTCCCACACACAGTACCAGGTTCCACATTACTATTATGCACAAACATCTCACTCTGTTATTGTACACACTCTGACCACACCTTAACAAGCTGGGGTGTAAATGAGTCATACGTGGCTTCTTAGTCACATAAGGTATTGTGGAGTTGCTAGTGTGCCAGGTTTGTTGTCGTAGATGTGTGTCAATCAGTTGTATGTCCTGTTCGCTGCCTGTACATCTGGGATCATCCCACTGATTTCCCAGGGAGACAGGTTGATAGGCAATAGATATGGGCCACTTTAATAGACATTCTGGACATAGCTGTACAGTTGTGGGGTATGATTCTGTATGCAGACTACTACCACTGAGAGGATTCGAACCGTGGCTGTGTGTGCTAAAAAAGCAACAGTTCACATCTCAGTTGCATGTGCTATTTGGTTTTTGTTGTCTGCATTTTCCCTGTTTACTGTCTATGTGTCTCTCAGTTGTACTAAATGGCCTCAGGGGATTACACCAGTCATATACAGGCATTCCTACACATTCAGTTTATGGTGCACGGTGTGGGTAACAGTGCTTAATACAACAGTACTATTACATGATTGCAAATCTACATTACCATATGATACCAGTATATACACATGTAGTCCAGCAGTTAGACCTGTTCTGTCAGGATATTACACTTTTATTGACATACAAACAATATGAGACTATTCCTGCCATATTCTCTAGTGTATGCAGTACTCGCCTTGAGCAATACTGTTTTTTTACAGGCAATTGATTTACTACTACTTTTAGTTTTATTTCCTATGACAGTAAATGCATGAGTATTACTGATCTGCCTCACATCACAACCTCGCCAGGCGACAGATGTGGGTCTCGTGGTTCACGGCCTGCTCCATTGCAGCTGTGGTGGACATAAGAGGAATATTTAGCCATATCTATCCATGATATACCTGAGCTGGCAATTATTACATACTGGGATGATACACATGGCTGGAACATCCCCTGCCACTCTAGCCTCTTGAATCCACTCCTACAAGAGTTCTCCCTTACGTCGCTTCAGGTCGGCATAGTGGTGCCTGACTTGCTTTCCAGTTCGGGATATGCCAGTGGCACTGGTGAGGTCATGGGTGAGACGGTTGCAGGCCTCCACCTTATATTGGGAGCCCTGGTCCTGGCCCTGCAGCAGTCTCTGAGCATGGTCTTTAACTAGGAGGTCTGCCATGACCTTGGACTAATGGATACACCAGCGCTGAGGCAGGAGGCACACACCTTCTCCCCTTACTGCCATAGTGATTGCAAGGGGAAGCTACAACCAGCTATGAGATGTATTCCTGCCTCTAAGGTTTAAGTAGGGCTGATTTCCTGCACTTTTCCATGATTGGCCAGTTTTGAAAAGACTAAGCTGTGGGCAAACCTGCTTACCTAGGGCTGGCAATTGTTTAAAGAGGTATACCATTGGGCACAATGAGTTAGCTGGTCTACAAATTGCTCACACCTCCTAAGCTGGCCTGTGCAATGCTTAGCGTTGCTTACATTAGACTTTCATTATAATGTATTTTTGGCATTGTGTTATTATTCATTACACCTTATATGTATGCCTGTTATCCATGATTAATGTGTACGTACACTCTGTGGGGTCCTTGTGTTTTATTGGGGACTTCAACACTCTATTACAATTATACCTCACTTCTGGGCTTACTGCTGTACTCCAGTTCACATATTTATGTTATGTAGAGGGTTATGGCACATATGACTGTATACTGATGATTTCACAGGTTCAGTTTGGTTATACTATGGTGAGGACTTGTTTGCTACTTCCTCATTCTTCTGTACTTCTGTGATGGCTTGGTGGATACCTACTGGGACTTTGGTATATAGGGTCCTGGGTTTCAGACCTGCATGGATGTTTATTTTGTTGATGGGCAGAACAAGGGCCATTGGGTACAGAGTGATTAAGGCACTTCTGAACAGTTGTAAGTGGGTTTGCACAATGGTAAGCACTGCTAACCTGCCATTACATCTGCTTACAGAGAGTTAGCTTTAGAATTGCTTAGCCAGTTAGGCATTGCTTACGTGATGCAAATGTCCTTAAGGCTGCTTACTAATGTTTAAATATGCTTATGTGTGCTTAAACCAGCTTACTAGTGCCTTATTCATTATGACACTGACACCTCACATGTCCATTTACTGCAGAACTCTAATTCATAAATATATGTTATTTAGTGGGTTATGCAACAACAACATTGGTCATAACATGCTTTACCATGTGAAATGGAATGTGCTGCAGTGGGACTCAAACCAGAAATGCCAGCTCATTAGGCAACTGCTCTGCCCACTACACTATTGCTATGCTGCTTCATTTTTATATATCTTCCTTGTTATCCCCTTCAGCCTTTTAAGCTGCTTTAACCGTAGCTAAGTGATGGGCACACCCGCACCTACAGTTAGCTGACACTGTTGGTAGGGAAATGTCCTCACATGTGAGTGGTCTCGCTCATTGCATACACATTTCTGCTGTTCTACATTGGAGGGGCATGTTTATTCTGAGAACTCTGCTCTCAGACATGCCCCTGCACTCTTGCACACTCCGTGTAAGCCTAGGAGCTCGTGAAGCGTGCCTCATTAATATGCATGGTGCACTGCCATCCTGCTCCTAAACGGTTGCTTCTGTGCAGGTCTAAGCTAGTCCTGCATGGAAGATTAGTAAATCCGGGGGACTCTATATAGGATGTGATAGTGACAGAACTGAAAGACTGCTTATAGTTAAATAGGCGCTCATGAATTCAATAGGTAGAGTTCTATAATTTTAGTCATTGTTTCTGAACCTGATTTAGGCAGTGGAATCTAAAAGGAGTCTCTTAAAAATAATCACTTAGGCTATTTGGCTTGCTGTGCTAAGCTTATAAACATAACGGTCCTCACTTACACAACTATTTTATCAAGCAACCTAGCAATGCAGTTGCATCAGACTGGGTGTAGATCCAGGAAAAGGCCAGAGCATACACCCTGCTAAGCAAATGCATTTAATTATAAATAGATTTCTCTTTCCTTTAGAAATGTAAATGCTTAAACTATCTCAAAGCTGGAAAAATATGCCTGGGCATCTACAACACAGTAGTAGACAGGACATTAAAGATTGATGTAGAATGTTAAACCCAGTGTTACCTGACCATTGCCTGAACCTTGACTAGACCCTCTTGTGTTGCTCAGCAAAATCAACCTGCACTTGTTTTCAGCTTGATTATACTAACTGAACAATGATTCTTTTTTTCTATGAATCAAAATTAGCCATTCCCCTTGCAGCAAAGCATCACTGACCATGTCAGGAAAGTAATGAAATCTAAATACTAGTTTGACACAGAAACTACATGAAAAACAGACTTGCTGAAAGCAGAAGTTAATCAGGACAAGTCCGGTCCCAAGACTATTTAAGCAAATATGGTTAGATGTATTATGGGTGGCACAGTCATCCTAAAATGTTAGTACTGCTGTTTCACTGGTCTTGGCTCACCAGTTTCATTCCTGGTTGAAGCGCCTTCTATTGGAACTTTGCATGCTCTTTCTTTGTCTGCATGGATTTTTGCCAGGTATGTGGTGTGTGTGTGTGTGTGTGTGTGTGTGTGTGTGTGTGTGTGTGTGTGTGTGTGTGTGTGTGTGTGTGTGTGAAACTGTCAAATCTGTTACAGTCAAAATACATAGAATAGCAAGCGATATCTGTAATAAATACACATAAAAACTCAGCTGTGGAATCAAAAACATTAATTTTATTGAAAGAAAAACATATAGGAATAAAGAAAATAGTTATAAAACAATAGTGATTTAAAATGACTGTCAAACTTCTTGCGAAGTAACCCACAATGGGATAATCATACATTCACTGTAAAACATCATTGACATACATGGCATAATATGTATTACAGTCACGGAGCAAGCATGGATTTGTGTGAAGAAGATTACAAGTCTCTATGAGTGCTGTATGTCATGTGAGTGACATTAAAGTACTTCCTCAATCATCACTAAACAAATATTAGTGTTGCCTTCTGAACTATGGCTATATATATATATATATATATATATATATATATATATATATATATATATATATATATATATATATATATATATACATATATATATGCATTATATATATATATACTATTAATAT
>NW_025051630.1:0-13680 GCF_019279795.1 Protopterus annectens | reverse complement strand
TTTTCAATAGACTCACAAATACTTGTTCAATGACTTTGAAGGAAAAGGAGTGATCAGAGAAAGTATTAACATGTACAGCCAATGCATTATAAAGATCCTTGTTACGTATGTCCAGTTGATATCTAAGAATACGATTTTTAAAAGGTTGATTGTTTTTTTCATGCAGAATGAAGTATCAAGAGTAGAAAAGAGATGCAGTCAAGAATATGTGAGGCACAAAGAAATCAAATTTCTACAGAAAAACCTCAAGGAAAGAGCATACAATGAAAACGATGTAAATGGATACAAAAGAAAAAACAAATTGGAAAAAGTAAAGAAAAATAATATGAAAGTTATCTTAACTTACAGTACAGATACTGTAGCAATCCAGAATGTGATAAAGCAATTCTGGCCAATTTTAACTGAAGATCTCCAGTTGAAGGACATCGTGGGTGAGAGACCGACTTTTGGGTATAAAAACAAAAATAATTTAAAAAGACTCCTTTGTGCCATAAATGGTTTTGACAAACCGATGATTCTGAGGCAAAAAGGCACCTTTAGATGTGGTAATTGCACAGCTTGTCCACATATAGATAACGACAACCACTTTGAACATCCCAAAACTAAAAGGTGATATTCATTTAATGTAAAGGCCACTTGTAATACACCCAACATTGTGTATTTGGCAACCTGCAAAATATGCTCAGCATACTACATAGGAAAAAACAATAAACCTTTTAAAAATCATATTCTTAGATATCAACGGGACATAAGTAACAAGGATCTTTATAATGCATTGGCTGTACATGTTAATACTTTCTCTGATCACTCCTTTTCCTTCAAAGTCATTGAACAAGTATTTGTGAGTCTAAGAAAAGGAGATATTGAAAACAATGTTGAGTTAAGGGAAACCAAATGGATTATCAATTTACTAACTGACCAAACACCCAGTATGAATAGCATCATTCCGTTAAAACCTGTACTAAAAGTCAGAAGACCTACTATTGGTTGACAAGAAGGTGTGTCAACCATAGGACTATATGATTGGCTTGACAAGTTATGAATGGAACAGGTATATCTATTGACAGTAATCCCTGCCATTGGTTTATTTTTTGGATGGCAAACTGATATCTGTTTTACTGATTGGAAGAGATACGATAAATGAAATTATGTCATTAAGGAAATGGAAACTGCCCTTCTTTGAAAAGCTGCTTGTTGTCCCTACACATTCTCGATATGAAGATTCGAAAGCACTTATCGTTTGGAATACTGAGGGACTTTTTACTAATCTACACATTTTAAGAAACGCTCAATACATTTGTTTTAATTTGTCAAGCCGTGGACGTACAGCAGACTACTTTTACCGATTTTCAGAATTTTTTGGCTAGCTGCACTTTGGCATTGGGAGGTACTTTTCTTTTAGTAAGGCTGCAATCAGGTCTGCCTTAGACAGGTTTCCATGCACCAGTCCCCTAGCCTGGCACATCTCCACCAGATGGCTCCTTGTCAGCTTTCCATACTCCTCTGCTGACATGCTGCCAGCTCACCCTGACTAACTAAGCTAACAAAAGAAATAACACAATTGTGATCTGAATTCTGAGTATTCACTGCATGGCTGATTTAGAGTACAAAACACCTTCAAAGCTCACTGTACACAAGCTACAGGATTTACTCTATCCACACCACTACAAGCCAATTAGTATTTGCCACCAATTAATATGTGAAGTGGATATCCCATCGCTGCCAAACACAAATGTGATGCCCATGCCCTGGCCCAGAATTCAAGGAGCCTCAATCCTCACCACTAACACCAGAGAGGGCATTTCATATATGAGGAAAGGATAACAAATACACACAGTAAAGCAAAATTTCCCTTAAGAGCACACAGAGATCACAGTCAGTCCAGGGCTGGTCACTCCCTTGCTCTCCAGGTCCCCAATAAGACTCCCCACTGGCACAGCTATAGGGTCCAGATCTCAGCCTAGTGGCCAAGCTAAAACCTCTAGCACCCTCTCGGTCCAACCAGTGTTTCGTGTCCCTGCCCAAGTAGCTGACACACACACACACACACACTCACACACACACACACACACACACACACACACACACACACACACACACACACACACACACACACACACACACACAAAAACACAGAAGAGTTTATACAACCACACAGACACTCCTGGGAAAGTCTGGCACAGTTTCTCCAGCTGTGCCTTTTTCTCACAGACTATATGGTAGTTCCACTTGCCACCACCCACTAATACTTATCAGCTACTCAAAGGCCCTTAAAAGGGTGTCCAATTATTACTGTGCAATATTATTATCCAATTGGTAAGTGTGACTAAACAGTCAAGGCTTATTTGGAGTGACGTGGACAGTAAACTCTATAAATATGCAATGTACTCTAGAGCTTAAATTATCTCTACACAAAACAGCCACAGTTGAAAGGTTTTAAAATATTTAATAATAAATAATAAAAACAAAAGACAATACTTCTTACTACACATTGCTAGTCAAGAGTTCAGAGATCACAGAGAAATACTTAAAATAACACAGCAGTACAGTTCTGGCATCAAAGAAAAACACTTAGTCTAATCTTTTTAGTTTCTAGCGACTTCTAAGAGAAAATACAGTTCTAAAATAAGTTACACATATAGAGCATAAGGCAGTGCTGGTGAATTGGATGGTCAAGACAAAATGACTAATGCCTTCTGATTCTTTCTGTTTAAATTGCTTTCTTCAGTCCTGATCCCCATTACATAATTTTCACACTTTCCTAGGGCTCCCAGGCTGACAGATACTACATTCTTTTGTTATCTTGCACCTGCAGGAAACTACAGCCATAAAAGACATTCCATATGTAAACTCTAGTAATTATTCCTTAAGTTAAAACGGGTCTACATTAGGACTTCAATATTTAACAGTTCGAAACACTAAAGGTCGACCTTAAGTGATCGAACTGTTAAAACATCGAATGTTCATTAAAAAAAAAAATAAAAACAACAATAAAAAAAAAAAAAACTAAATGGTGTAGGGAGGGGGGCAAGCCCCCCTGCACCCCCTACATGGGGTGCTGAGTCCCCCACACCCCCAGCTACTTAAATATACCAACTCCAAGACTGCACTACATTGATGTAAATGGAAATCTCCCCTTACTGGAGATGTCCATTTACTTGTTCGATGTTCTGCAGTTTCGCTATTCTTGTGTCGACAATGTCAGATTCGACATTGTTGGCTTTCAAGAATTTAATATAGACCCGTTAAAACAATAGACAGGATGCTTTACTCCAGACTCATCGACTCCAAATTCTAACTTCAAAGGGACAGACATGAAATAATTTTAACTTCAAAGGACAGACAAGAAATGGTTGACTTAGCTTTCCTTACAGTGGAGGACAATGTTGCTACATCGTTTTAAGTTCAACATTTCACAGCATATTTTTCATTTAAGAAAACATGCCTGTATTTCAACATTTCACAGTATTTCCTTTCAATTAAGAAAACAAGTCTGTAGTTCAACATTCATATTTACAAATGATAGAATTATCTACACAATTCTATCTGGCTAGGCTGGCAGCCTTCACATTTCTTCCCTCCCCCCAGAGACTCAAGCTAGTTTTTCAAGTGACCCTTGAGAAATGCTGCTTGAAAGGGTTAGGTGTACCTTACCCCATTTCCTGCCTTGAGAGGCAATCTGCATTAGCATTGATACTCCCACTGCGGTGCTGCACTGTCATATCATATGCTTGCAACCCTAGGCTCCATCTTAGCAACTTGGTATTTTAAATGAAACCAGGAAAATAGGTTCAGTAGTTGTAGCTGATAAATCTGAAAGTTGTTGCAGTATCAGTACAGTTCATAAGAAACTGTGGTAGTTTAATGCTATTTTTAACAAATGCAGCCAGTTTAGCAGAACTCAAACTCAAAACCACATATTCACGAGACTATTGAAACCTTAAAGGTACACAATAAAAATATATTACTAATCTAAATATTAATTAAAAACTGCATAATAATAAATAATTAATATTTAGATTTGTAATATATTTTTATTGTGTACCTTTAAGGTTTCAATTAATTAGTCTACGTGGAATGACGTGACTATATATGTGGATTTTTGGCGGTACTATTTGAAATTTGAGTTCTGAGGAAGCTACAGCTGCGACCGTAGCGAAAACGCTTTTGTTTGTTATTAAAAATAGCATTAAAAAACTACCACAGTTTCTTATTTGGACACTGTACCACTCCTTTGAGTACTTTTACAGCAACTTTGTGGATTTTTATCAGCCTACTGGTACTAGCGAGCAGCCATTTTATGTTTTCAACTTGGTATTTTGCTTGCTGGCTCCGTTAAACCATATTAGGGGGTTGTGATTTGTCATAACAGTGAATTTCCTTCTATACAGATAAGGCTGAAGTTTCTGCAATGCCCACATTATGGCTAGACATTCCTTTTCTACAGCTGCATATAATTCCTCCATGGGCTGGAGCCTACAACTGAGATAAACCACTGGGTGCTCTTCTCCCTCTGAAGAAATCTGGCTAAGGACAGCCCCCACCCCATGGTTCAAAGCATCCACCTGCACAACAAATTATTTGTTGTACTCTGGACTGGCGAACACAGGGGGTCCTCCCAAAGCTTCTTTAAGCTTCTGGAATACTTGCTCACATGCTGGGGTCCACACTACCTTATCTGGCCTGTTTTCCTTGTCAGGTCTGTGAGGGGAGCCAGCTATGGTACTATAACTGAGGATGAACTTTCTGTAGTACCCTGCTGTTTCTAAAAATGCCCTCAACTGCTTTTTAGTAACAGGTGTAGGCCATGCCTGAATGGCTTCCTCTTTGGCATGTTCTGGCCTTATCTTTCCACTCCCCACTCTATGTCCTAGGTAGGAGACCTCTGCCATACCCACCTGACATTTGCTTGGCTTAATGGTCAACCCTGCCCTCTGTAGTCTGCCCTGCACCTCCCTGACATGCTGAAGGTGCTCTGGCCAGGAATGGCTGTAGATGGCAATATCATCTAGGTATGCAAGGGCAAACCCTCCTGCTCCTGCTAGGATATGATCTACCAGTCTCTGGAAAGTCGCTGGGGCACTCTTCATCCCAAAGGGCATCTTTGTGAACTCATACAAGCCAAAAGGAGTCACAAAGGTTGACTTCTGTCTAGCACTGGGAGTCAAGGGCACCTGCCTGTAACCCTTGGTAAGATCAATGGTTGTTAGATACTTCGCCCCCCCAGCTGTTCTAGGGCCTCATCTGTCCTAGGCATGGGGTAAGCATCTGACTCTGTGTGACTATTTAATTTCCTGTAATCCACATAGAACTTGGTGTTGCCATCCTTCTTTGGCACCAGCACCACTGGGGAGGCCCAGGGACTGTTGGACTATCGAATCACCCCTAATTCCAACATCTCCTGTACCTCCTCCCTCAGAGTTTGTTTGACTCTCTCAGGCACTATATAAGGGGCCTGCCTATGGGCCTTTGGGGTCCTGTATCCACCTGTTGCTGCCCCAGGTGGGTGCACCCTGGTTTCCCAGTGAACATGTCTCCAAATTCCTGCAATATTTTTCGGATTTCTCGAACCTGGGTAGGAGATAGCTGCTGGGACATTGCTACCCCTTCCACTGAGGTGTCAGCCCAAGCTTCACTGAGATCAGTCCCCAGATCTCCCTCAGACTCCTCCTGCAATCCACTGTAAATGCTCAGCACAAGGGCCTCCCTATCATGGTAAGGTTTCATCGTTAACATGGCACAATTTGTGCCCCTGCCATTTGCCTAGCAGTTCCACCATGTAGTTAACATCACTTACCTTTCTTACCATCTTGTAGGGATCCTCCAAAGCTGCTTGCAGCTTGTTGTGTCTGACAGGAATGAGTACCATTACCTGGTGCCCCACAGCATACTCTCTAGCTCGAGCATTCCTGTCATACCACACCTTTTTTCTGTTGTTGACCTTCTGCCAGGTTCTCCTGGGCCAAGCCCATGAGTCTCCAGACCCTGACCCTGGCATTAATAATACAGAATCCATTAACAGTATCATGAGCTAAGGCATTAGTAATATAGAAACCATTAACAGTATCGTGAGCAAAGGCATTAATAATACAGAATCATTAACAGTATCGTGAGCTAAGGCATTAATAATATAGAAATCATTAACAAGATCGTGAGCTAAGGCATTAATAATATAAAAACCATTAACAGTATTGTGAGCAAAGGCATTAATAATATAGAAGTCATTAACAATATCGTGAGCTAAGGCATTAATAATATAGAAACCGTTAACAGTATTGTGAGCAAAGGCATTAATAATATAGAAGTCATTAACAATATTGTGAGCTAAGGCATTAATAATATAGAGATCATTAACAGTATTGTGAGCAAAGGCATTAATAATATAGACGTCATTAACAATATCATGAGCTAAGGCATTAATAATATATAAATTATTAACAGTATCGTGAGCAAAGGCACTAATAATATAGAAATCATTAACAGTATCGTGAGCTAAGGCATTAATAATATAGAAACCATTAGTATCGTGAGCAAAGGCATTAATAATATAGAAGTCATTAACAATATCGTGAGCTAAGGCATTAATAATATAGAAACCATTAACAGTATCATGAGCAGACTTTATTTGTGTAATTGAGGATAGTATCCCAGGTTGCCTTCATATGACTGACATTTATTGCAGCATATTTTCCACTGTTAAAGTCACAAAGAATGATTTATTTATGATTTGTTGTTATTGGTTAAAGAGGAAGGTATCATGATCTGTTTTAATTATAGATGTACAGTTGTGTGTGGGGAGCAGAAAGACCCTGAGCTCATCGGCATTATAGGAGACTGTCACTGAAGCCATAGTATTATGCTATGTGCAATGGATGTGTTAGCCTTTGCTATAGGTTTTGCTTTGTTTCTTTTCTGTTATACGACAAAGAACTTAACATATTTAAATAAAGGGCTGCAGTGGGCAATGGTGCAGGGAAGCATGTCACTCTGTAGAAATAATTGACTCATGTTTAGAGGAAATGTGTTATCAATCTGTTTTGCTCAGCCATTTAAGGCTTCCATAGATGAGAATTGACAGTTCACAGATGAGTCCCCCTTCAGCGACAAGGAACTATTCATTAGCTGCAATAGTGGCCTCCATCACTGATTTAGACACAGGCTCCTTTAATAAGGCCATGTCCACTAGTTTAATGTTTTTTTTCAAAATGTTTTATCAGTCTTCCAGGAATCTGCTCTGATTAGCAAACTATGATTAGGCTACTGTCTTTTGCAATGGAGATGTTGAACTGCTTGCCAGAACTTCTTCCAAAGCCCACTCAAACTCCCAGTTCCTTTCAATTTTATATAAGTTTAAAGCTTCCCTCTTGACTAGTGTCCATTAATTGGTCCAAGGGCTATCACTGTGACAAATGTGACCACCTTTAGGCCATGGTTGCTTATTGCCATATCATTGATTGATGGTTTGAACATGGTCCATTTAAGAGTATCCATGGCCTCACTCAGAACATAGTTGCTTTTTTTTCCAGAGAAGGAAATGAAATTCATCTCTCATAGAATAATTCATTTAAGATGAGTGTATAGTGTTTTTCTTTAGGGCTAGCACAGAGGGACATAAACTTTATGCCACTGGCTGTGAATGACCTTCAGTCTGTAGCTTTTGATTCTTTTCAGTCTCTACACATAGTTCAATGACCTTCAGTCTGTAGCTTTTGATTCTTTTCAGTCTCTATACATAGTTCAATGACCTTCAGTCTGTAGCTTTTGATTCTTTTCAGTCTCTACACATAGTTCAATGACCTTCAGTCTGTAGCTTTTGATTCTTTTCAGTCTCTACACATAGTTCAATGACCTTCAGTCTGTAGCTTTTGATTCTTTTCAGTCTCTACACATAGTTCAATGACCTTCAGTCTGTAGCTTTTGATTCTTTTCAGTCTCTACACATAGTTCAATGACCTTCAGTCTGTAGCTTTTGATTCTTTTCAGTCACTACACATAGTTCAATGACCTTCAGTCTGTAGCTTTTGATTCTTTTCAGTCTCTACACATAGTTCAATGACCTTCAGTCTGTAGCTTTTGATTCTTTTCAGTCTCTACACATAGTTCAATGACCTTCAGTCTGTAGCTTTTGATTCTTTTCAGTCTCTACACATAGTTCAATGACCTTCAGTCTGTAGCTTTTGATTCTTTTCAGTCTCTACACATAGTTCAATGACCTTCAGTCTGTAGCTTTGATTCTTTTCAGTCTCTACACATAGTTCAATGACCTTCAGTCTGTAGCTTTTGATTCTTTTCAGTCTCTACACATAGTTCAATGACCTTCAGTCTGTAGCTTTTGATTCTTTTCAGTCTCTACACATAGTTCAATGACCTTCAGTCTGTAGCTTTTGATTCTTTTCAGTCTCTACACATAGTTCAATGACCTTCAGTCTATAGCTTTTGATTCTTTTCAGTCTATACACATAGTTCAATGACCTTCAGTCTGTAGCTTTTGATTCTTTTCAGTCTCTAAACATAGTTCTAGTAAACTCACCTGGTTAACAAATAAATATAATTCAACTCATTGTATTGCCACTCTAATAATTTTGGTAAACAAATTAGGAAATGAATAGGCTGGATTTTATATTACAGAGGAATGACTTTTTGAAAAGTGAAACTGATGAATTTTTAAAGGAATGTGTGGAGGACCAAGTACGTGCAATGCTAATTTAATCTGCCAAAGCACCAGGGTTACCACCTGAGGGACAGTCCCGCTTTGGGCAGTTTTGTCCTGGGAAAAAAAAACATAAAATGGCTAATGTTCTGAGATTAAGACAGAAATTATTTACTAAGTTTTCTTTAATAGTTGCATAAAATAGTTATTTTGTATCTAAAACACCTAAGTATTATACATAATAGCATAAACAACTCAATTGCTACAAGAATAAGCTTTTATTTTGGCAAAAATAGTGACATTCTATCCTTTGCACTGACTGTGGGTATGTTTTGCTCTGCAAAATCGCACATTTCTACAAAAAGAGTCCCACTTTGGGCATTTGAAAAGGTTCATAGGTTCATAGGTAGGTACTAGGCTATCAGGCCAAGGGCCTTCATAAGCCTAGCCAGCAAGGTGCCATAGTTTACGCCACCCAAGAAAGTTATTTTCCTGTGCCACTGTACAGCAGAGACACAGAAGTGATCCCTGGGGTGTATTTCCTATTTCCCATCCACTCATCAAGATTTTTCTTGATGAGTGCTAATGAAGATCTTTGCTTGACATAGATGGGTAGCTTGTTCCAGAGTATAGGAAGTCTCTGGGACAAGAATCTATCCCTCCAGCGTGTCCTGTTTATTGTGGTGACAAGGTTTAGTTCCCTAGAGCGTGTAGCTCAGAGGGATTGGGATTTCTTTAGGTGTAGCATGTCCAACAGCTCTGGGTTTGACATAGCTTTATATGTTAGGCAGAGATCACCTCAGAGTAGGCGATATGCTACGGAGTAAAGCTGGAGTTTTTTGAGGCGGTCAGTGTAGGGCATTTGTTTGAGGCCAGTAATCCTCTTTGTGAGGTACTTCTGTGGCCTTTCCAGCTGCTGCAGATGTCTTGTGAGGTACATTCCAAAAGGGGCGTTGTACTCTATAATGTGTCTAATGAGTGATGAGTATAGGGGAACAATGACCTCTTTTTTCCTGGATGAGAACTCTTTTATGATGAGGTGTGCCAGGTAGAAGGACTTCCTGACTACTGTGGTGATGTGACTATCAAAGGAGAGACTACTGTCCACCTGGGTCCCAAGGTCTCTTATCACGCATTCGGTGTTAAGTAGATTGCTGCCTATGTGGTAGTTCATGGGTACAGAATTTTTACCAAAGGGGATGACACTGCACTTTTTGACATTGAGCTTGAAGCCATGGCTCTGACACCACGCATCTGTCTCAGTGAGGCCCTTCTGTAGGATGTCCACATCATTTGGGGACTTGACTATGGCTCCTAGTTTGCAGTCATCTGTGAACTTCATCAGTCAGAAGCCTTCTGTGTTAGCCTGTACTTCAGAGAAGTAGATACCAAACAGGACAGGTCCCAGGATGGAACCCTGTGGCACTCCACTTGTCACTGCCTTGAGGTCAGATTTGGAGTCTGCAACTTTTACAGTGTGGGTTTTGTCAGTGAGCCAGTCGGCAACCCATCTTGTGACATAGGGATTTATACCTAGTTTAGTGAGTTTAGCTATACTTCTTGAATGGAGGATGGTGTTGAAAGCCTTGGTGAGGTCAAGATAGGCTGTGTGAACCACCTTAACCTCATCCATGCCTTTGGTGACTGCCTCAAAGAAATCTATCAGGTTCAGGAGGCATGATCTGCCTTTCACAAACCCGAACTGGGTGGGATCCAGAGTTTGGAGGTTACCAATGTCTTTTTTTATGAGTTCCATGATGATACGTTCCATGGCCTTGCAGACCAGGCTCGTCAGACTAATAGGTCAGTAGTTCCCGGGATCAGTGGTGGCTCCCCCTTTGTGGAGTGGGATAACTGTTGCTGTGCACCACTCAGTGGGCACAAAGCCTGATGCAAGGCTATTATTGAACATGGTGCTTAAGTGGAGAGCCAGTTCGTTCTGAAGTTCGTGTAAAACACGGCCTGGTAACAGCTGTACAAAGCATGTGTGTTTAAAGCACAGCTGTTGAAATATTAACTCCTTAACTCCAAGATCAAATTATCTCAGACTATGGAGGAGCTGTAGTTTTGCAGCTTTTAAAGCATTCTAGCTACTCTGAGCAGGGCAACTTCAAACTCATTGAGTGAGTATATTTAGAGGCTGGTGTTCTAGGTGCAAAACACCTCTTTCATTTAATGAGTGCAGGATGGCCTAGCCCCAACCACTGCAAAGTTGTTGGTGTACTCTTTTTTTGTCATGGATTTTTAAAGGTTGTGTTCTTTGTGGTGAAACCATTGGTGATTTTCAGAGAAAATTATCTTTGCTTTGTTTTTTTTTTATCCCCACTATTGCAAGGTTTACATTACCAGCCCTTATTGATGTATTAGGGCTCTCAAGGACCTATTATGAGAAAATGAAACATCACACATCATGCCATCAATCAATAAAACTTAAGTCAAAAATGCTGACTTTAATATAAATATGCAAATAAGTGAAATGCCCCTTGCACCTAAACACTGCTCTACCCTTAGTATATTTAACCCCAAGACTATGGGCCCTTCTTACCTCACAGTTCTGTGGTGTCTCAGAATTACCGCCTAATTTTCAACAAAATGTGAGAGTTAATTAAACTTTGTTTGATAATACCCTTGTAGGTGAATATAAAATTTATGTTTTACATTATGGAACTTTTATGCCTTCCTTTTAAAAGTATCATCTATGTGAAGTGAGGTTCCGAAAGAAATGGGGAAATGTGAAAACCATATTCTTTCCAGCATATCTTTATCTAACAGATATTATTGATGAGAATGGCCATACACAATAAAAAACTGCATGGCAAAATGAAACAGGAAACCAAGCTCTGGCTTTTCCTGCTGTTTTCCATATTTTTTTATATTGCCGGATAGTTTGTATGGTATAATATTATGCAATGTGTCAGATTCTGAGAAGTGACAACGGGCAAGTGATGTTTGGCACTGTGTTTCAAATAAGTCATCTGGCAAGGTGATAAGACAGTTACAGGTTGGTATTACTTGGTGTGTTGATGCAAAAGGCAAACATAACACAATGTGCATCTTATAAAAAAACTTTCAGTAAGGAAAAAAACAGGTTACTTCTCATACTATTTCTCACTGCTTTCATTTATTATTTCTATTCAAAAATAGTTAACCAATTACTGAAATGAAAGGAAACTTTTAATTAAGTTGTTTTGCTTTCACTTGAGTGTGTCTTTATGCATCTGAGAATATTTTATTATTATTAACTTCAGGGAAAATGTTAATTTTCTTGGCTTAATTAAAACATTTCTGATCACCCTTAAAAAAAGAAGAATCCTGGGATTTGATTAGATTCATCCTGTGGGAAAAGTTAGCCTCCCCACAAAGCTGGAAGGAACTCTTCACTTGTTATGTATATCTTCAGCAACCATATTTCAATGTTGTCTCCATAAACTGGAGTGATTAACCCAGCTGCACAGCTGAGGAGATGATAAAAGACAACTCAGTGTCTTGTGTGCCAGCACAAATAGCACTAGTGAGCCAGTGCTTTGAGTCTGAATGAAGTAAAATGAATTTAATGAGGGATGTGAGCCAGGCAGATAAAAGCAGGTCATGAATTAAAGAAGAAATAACAATGATTTGGGAGGATGAGCTTACTGGGATTTTGCTTGAATCGTGTCATAAATTAAATAGGAGAAGAATGTTAATTAAGGAAATAAAAAGAATGACAAAAAATACAAATTATGCAAGAGTAACGCCTCATTTATTTATAATTATAAAAATGTATTTCTGTGACATTATTTTTATGTAGGGAAAATATATACAATCAGATTTCACAGGATGCCCAGAAACACATTTACCCTTTTCTTCATAACACCGAGCTCAGCGATATGCATGTTGTTTGCATCATACCCTACGCTCACTGATCAATAGCTGTACCATGACTTGCCAGAGTTTACAATGTGTATCACAGGTGGTGCAAACTCCTTTTACTAGTGCAAGATGTGAGAAAGACAGAACATGACATGAAAGATCCTAAGTGTCTTTATATCCTCACGTCTGCATGGTTTGCTGCGACACAGCCAGAAGACCTGTATCTGATGATATCCTCTCCTTTCCGTGATCAGCTATGCTGTCAGGTTAAAATATCCCTAACTGATGGCCTCATGACCAGGTACATTACATTATATATGTCTTTGGTTTTTATGTAATTGTAATCAGAAGCAAACTGTGCTGGGAAATGTGTGTGTGTGTGTGTGTGTGTGTGTGTTGGGGGGGGGGGCAGTAAGGTGTGCCAGAATGAGTGACTGCTTAGTTGAGTGAGTCTGTAAACTGATAACGCCTTTGAGGTTCCCTTTGACTTTGAGGGTACAGTACATAAATGCTGTTGTGATGAATCCATTGAGACCTTTAAATCTCTTGACTGTGATCGGCTCATTATGACGTCTTTGCACACACTGTCTTCCAAGAAAATTTGTAATGTAGTCTTTGAGACAGTTAGAAACCCAAGATATGTCAGAGCACCATGAAACACAGATTGTTTGTTTCATTAATGTGGGAAGATTGGAGAGCAGCAAAGCAGCAAACTATTCCTGTCTGTTTTTCAATTACATTTGACCTTGTATAAATGCAGGGGGTGTTGTTCACATCCTTCCATGCTTCCATCCTTCCATGCTTTATCCCTGTGAGTCATCAACTTCTTTTTCTGCTGTTAGCCAAGCAAATAGGTTAGGTTTTGTCAGTTTTGTATATTGGAGCTCCTGAACATATAATATTAAGGATTTGTTTATTATAGGAATGTTGCTTCATCTAAGAATAGTTGCTTGAATTTAGTCCATTTACATGCTTTAAACAGAAAGTTAAATGTTGACTTTTAACAGTATTTTTCTTAATTAAACTGTTGTTTGATATTAGTTTCTGTGTTTTGTATTGTTTCTTTATAGGATGATAAAAGCTTATAAAGTCAGGTAATATATCTGCTGAAATTATGTTGGTGGGATTGTCTGTCAGTATCCAATCATGTGGACTTTGTTTACCAGATAATTTATCTATTT
>NW_025051629.1:0-10875 GCF_019279795.1 Protopterus annectens | reverse complement strand
CCCCCGGCACTCATGTGCCATGCTCAAACAAACTTGGCTAGGATATCCCACTATGTTGCTAGTACCATGCACATTGATGACAGATGGTAGGCATGGTATTATGAATGCAGTGGCCTGCAGACGACATGCCACCCTGTAATACGGGTTACAATAGGCACATATATGCGGACATTGTGCCTTCACTATGTTCCACACTGAATGCCTGCAACATATGTGTTGCCATCAAATGTGATCCACAGAGGCCAGACAATGCTGTACACATGTGCCCTGTATGGACCCATGCCACTGACACCACAGAATACCTGTATCATACTATCCATGTAGGTGCAGGGCTGACCTGTTCACTACAAGCAGATTTCGCCACACAGGCCAGTACTGGCATATCAGGGGATAACAGGCTGTGTACACAACATATCTGCCAAACCAGGTACACCTGTACATGTCACTGTACAGTATTGTGGGACATGCACATCCCAGGCAATGTCCATGTGAAAGACTTTCAAACACAGACATGGCATGCATTGCAAAGCTATGGCCATACACGTTTTGTAACCAGGATGTCAGGCCAGATAATGCATTACCCATCTGTGTGGGACATTACAGACACTACACCCTTGCACTGCACACCATTGCCGGGTGACGTGATGCCAAGGATTACCTCTCACCCAGCCTTGTAGAGCCATCTTGCACAGCCAACCACTACACACCCCTGAAGCAATGCATACCTGCATACCAGTACTGGCACCCTGTGTCTGCATGTGGGTTGTGATACTTCCAACCACAGTCACTCTCAGTATAACCCTCATTGGCATACCAACAGATGTCAAGCACTTTCACATGCCCTATCCCATAGAACCTCCAGATATCCCCTGTGATGCATGTAGTCCTGTGCATTACTGCAGTGTGGCAAACTAAGTAGTTACGTTGTGTATTTGTGGCCCTGGCAAATGTGTCAATGTGTTTCCATTAGAGAGTGTGGTTGTGGTGACAATGGCATCCATTCACGTGGATCATCATGTATGCCACACCTAATGTATGTCTACTATATCTCTGTTGCAGATGTCACTCACCTACACACATATATGTTCTTACAACACAGCAACATGTTGCCTTTGTGGCACATGTAGTAATGTCATGCATATGTAATAGTAATGAGTAGTCAGTCATGGGTTTGACCCCTGTACTGTTCGCCATGTGGCAGATGATGGTTATGGTTAAGTCTCCAAGCCCTTCCCTGATGTACTTTGCCTGTCCCACCCACACACTCTCTGGTGGATGTGAAGGAGTACACCTGCACAGCAGCAGCATGTGTATTGTAAGTGATGGACATGGTCAGGCGATGGCTTCTGCACCTATTGCAGTCCTCCTCTAGCTGATTGCATGTGGTACAGCTGTGATGGGGTTCCCATAGCCATCTGCATGATAAACAGAGTACACTATCTAGGGAAAACATGTTGTTATTTGGCCATGACAGTCGCTGTCAGTGGTACCTGGATGTGGTGCAGCCTGACACGGGCATCACAGATGATATCTGGATGCACCTCCAATCATTTTCCACAGTGGAAATAGCCTAAAGACAGGAGAGGTGATGTGCCACACATGACTACAGCATGTAAGTGTAGCTATGCTGCATTGAAACTACTGCTTGTTTAACATGTGTGTGGTAATGGCTATTCTGCATGTTGTAATACAGACATGACAGTACTCTGTTCATGAGGGACCCCAATCTGTAGGGCCATCTGTGAACTGGTCATTGTGTGCAACAATTTGTTTCCTGTGTTACACACTGAACGCACATCTGTGCACAGCAGAAGCATGGTGTGAGGATTGCAAACTGTATATGATGATAGGAATGTGTTACTGCCATCGCATCCCTGACTGGACATGTGTCACATGAGACAGTGGTATGACAGACACTGTCTGGGGTTCCCAGTGACAAGCCAATAATGGGCAACTGTTCATAGCTGTGGTCACACATATACTACACATTGTACAGATGGTATGCAGTATATATGCATGTGTTTTGCTCCCTCTGCAAATGTATACCATCTGTTGTGTTGGGTTGCTGGTGATATCTATGCATACTGTCGCAGGTAATCCTATATGCTATTGTCTATCACTAAGCCATATGTGGATTTAAACTGCAACACCATAGGCTGAATGGGTTGGGAGGTCCAGGCAGAACCTCCTGTCCCACTTCAGCTGGCCATGGCAATGGGCACTAGCACATCTGGGGCCCAGCCTTAGACATCAACCTCTGTTGGCTCTGCACCACATTCTGGTGGTACCACCACTGAAGATGGAGCATGTCCCCCCTGGGAGCGGGACCAGACAGGTACATGTCTGCTGTCACAAGCCGGTCCCAAACACGTGATGCGTTGGTGGCTCACTAAGGGGTTCCGAAGCCAGATACGCCAGCTCAAGGGTGGAGTGTCACATTTACAGGGTGATGCTGCCCTTCCTGGACAGCCGCCAGCACTGCCTCCTTTGCAGCTGTTTAGGTGCAGTGGCAGTTGCCCATGGCTGGGGATCTCCATTCCACTGTTCCCATGGGCTTGTGAATGCTGAACACCCATTCCTGTCCGGGGTGTATCCCCCCCACATATGTCATATACCAACCATGTATGCTGTCTTTTCTGTGATCCTACCTATCCTCCACGGCCATACCTACATTCCTTCCCCTACATCCGAACCTCACCTATGGAAACATAAGGCCAATCAGCTCCTAGGACAACATCTGCCCTATACATAGCTGTCCATTACACACATGTGCCTACTGGACACATGAAACCCTTGTAATATGCATCACAACATATTCCTGTTATCCTCACCCCTTTCCCTCAGGCGCACGATCCTAGTATGCACATCACTCCTACATGGTCAAGGTACACATGATGAGGATGACCACATTGTACACACAACACTACTGGTCCCTCTATGGTTACCTCATTTACCTTTATCATGATGATGATGTTGCACACAGCACCTTGCAAGAGTACTGTTCAAACATAATGATTGGACAGGTACTGTTGTGTTAATGTACATTATATGCACAAAGTGATGTATACGGCCAATGTACAACTATTTGCATGTATGACAGACATATGTCTGTCTGAGGGAGTCTTGAGATCACATAGAGCAACACCACTACATAATATAGGCATCGCTGGTGTTTCCTGTTTCATTCGTTTGTAATGCTTTGTTGCCACATGGTATGTTCCTGATACATCTCTATATATGTATGTACCTATATGCTGGACATAAACACTTACATATACATCTACATGATTGGGATACATTCCTATACTGTTGAATGACTGTGTTTTATGATATGTTTGTGGTACTCTCCATTGTATGTATATCTGCCATGGCGTATTGGTAATTCACATTAGATGTGTGCGCAGGGTCCTGGTTCCGACCCTTGCAAATGTTTATTTGGTTGCAGGGCAGAACAAGCCCATTGGATACGGAGGGAGTAAGGCACATTAAAGCAGTTGGGAGCAGGTATGCATGGGATTGCGCAGTGTTAAGCACTGCTGACCTCTGGTTACAGCTTCTTACACTCGGTTAGCCTCTACATTGCTTTACCAGTGCAATACTCGCATACTAGTAGCCAAACACGCTTGCACCCGCTCACTCCCGCAATTGCAAATGCACCGATATTGGTGCTTGCATCTGTCACTCACACCACTGGGTGGGAGCGAGGGCCACAATATTACCTTGTGATGCCTATTACATCGGACTACATGACTACAGTATCAAGAATTGCTGCCCATTAGGCGACATCGTGGGTTTCAACTGTACAGAATCAACGGACTGTCCAGTGAATCAGTCATATTATTTGTGTGTTCCTCATACAATCTGCTCTCATCTTGTGATGCCTATTACATCAGGCTACATGACTACAGTATCGGGAATGGCTGCCCATTAGGCGAACGCATGGCGTTCGACGGTATGGAATCAGTGGCCTATCCAGTGATTCAGTCATACTATTTGTGTGTTCCTCATGCAATCTGATCCCTCCTTGTGATGCCTATTACATTGGACTACGTGACTACAGTCATAGCTGGCCTTAGGCATAGGCCAACTAGGTGGCCGCCTAGGGCACCGCTTTAGTAGGGGCACTTTCCCAGTATTTATTTGGTGTAAGTAGACCAGGATAGGGGCACTGGGTGGTGTGTTGGGGGGTGCCGTGGTGCCCTTTTTCCTAAGGCACCAGTTGACCTAAGGCTGCTCCTGACTACAGTATCGGGAATGGCTGCCCATTAGGCGACGGCATGGCGTTTGACTGTATGGAATCAGTGGCCTGTCCAGTGAATTAATCATATTATTTGTGTGTTCCTCATACAATCTGCTGCCATATGGCTGATACATGGGAACCGAGACTCTTCAATACAGACAAGTAGTTGGGTTGTGGGAGCCACATCCGTCGGCCGAGTCATGCTACCGCATACCTATTATAGGTTTACCACCTTTTCAATTGGCCAAGGTGGGACTTTAGGGTTACCACCTGTCCCACTTTGTGAGGGACAGTCCCTCTTTAGACAGTTGTGTCCTGCGAAAATAATCAAGACATAGCAAATGTCCTGATTACAGGACAATATTATATTCTATGTTTCTTTAATAGCTACATGGAACAGTTATTTTATATATGAAACGTCTATATGTTATGTGAAGTAGCATAAGAAATTCAAATGTTACTAGAATAAGCTTTTATTTGTGCAAATAAGTATAATTCTGTACTATGCATGGCTGTAGGTATGTTTTGTCCTGGAAAGTCTGACATTTCTACAGAATGTGTCCCTCTTTGGCCATTTGGAAAGGTGGCAACCCTATAGGACCTGTATATAGAAATGTCAGATTTTGCAGGGCAGCACATACCCACAGCCAGTAGAAAGGAGAGTACTTCACTGTTTTGCCTAAATAAAAGGTTATTCTTGTAGCATTATAGTTGCTTATACTGTTTCTTATAACATTTAGGTGTTTCAGGTACAAAATAATTGTTTTATGCAACTACTACAGACAATATAGGAATTCTTTGCCCTAATTCACAGGACATTTGCCATAATTACATTTATTTTGCAGGACACAACCTCCCAAAGGGGAGTGTCCCTCACAAAGGTGGACAGGTAGTAACCCCAACCCTATTATTCTATCATCTTTCTAAGGTATTCGGCGGAACATGCACTTTCTCTCACTAGCAGACCTCTCATATGAATGGTGAAGAATGAACACTGAATCAGGGACACTACATAACAACCTCAGGGACACATTTAGAAGGCTGGTGCTATTAACCTGGCACATTGACAGACCCAGAGCACATATGTATTCATACACATTGTCTGAGGTACATGCTGTTTAGGACTCTTACATGTTGTCATTATTCATTACATGTATTTCACCACCTTTCCTCCTAATATCACTAGTTCTAGGAGGGTTTAGTTGGGACTGTGTTAGATTCTGATTCGTAATCACGGACGTCCCTGGTAATCGGGGACAGTTCAATGATATGGTCCCTATGTGTTCCCCCAATGGTTTATGGACTATCCAGTAGATGTGCTCTTAAGGTTTGGGAGGTATGAGCGTCTGCTATACCCACATCGGAATATTACTTACATCCACAGGGCGGTCCTAATATGTGTCTGCCAGCCAACACCTGCACGCCTAGGCCCATAATCGCATACCCATACTTCCCCTACCTGCCACTACTCTACAGCACTCATCCTTACTGTGTGCGCAGGTGGGGTATGAACAATCCCTACACACTGCCCACTTTCCCCATGTCAGGATATATGTCGTACATTGTGTCAACCCATGTGTTATCAGGCTTGCACAACCTACTGTTCAGTGTACAGCTACATCCTGGTCGCAGTAATCTTTACTGGCCTTGCCTGGAAGAACAAAATTTTTGGTGTCCCACAAAGGACGTCTCTGTCCATGCTTAAAGTGTAGACCTTGTAGATCTCTCTCACTGGTAGTTTCCTGCCAGTGGTCTGGGAAGCAGTGTTGTATTTACCTTTATTGCATGTCTGTATGTCTCACCGGCCTAGCTGGGGGGGTGGGAGGTAGACGTTTGTTTAGTGGACCTCCCACCAACATATGCCTGTTCTGAACATATGTTACCCATAACTGCTGTAACATAACCTAGGTATATACATGTGTATATTTACATTAATATATACAGATATATCTGCATATGTATGCATACATGTATATTCATATCTTGTTGTATATGTATATATATATATATATATATATATATATATATTTATATATATATATATATATATATATATATATGTGTGTGTGTGTGTGTGTGTGTGTGTATATATATATATATATATATCTCTATATATGATTATATATATATATATACATTTGTGTGTCAATACATTCTCCATTCATACGCACTTACACATGCGTAATGGTGTTTATATATGCTTCACCAGCATACTAGTGCCTTATTCATTATGACACCGACACTTCACTCCAGTTATCTTGTAATTGGTATTTACACATTTACAGCTGACAGATGTCGCAATATGTTCATGTACGGATTACCGATGGTAATTGGAATGTGATACAGTGTGATTCAACCCATCCCTCTTCTGCACAGCCTATTATTCCATCTACTGTCAATGTTTGTATGTGCACATTCCTATTATTTATGTCAACAAATTGAATGCATGCATTACAGAGAATGTACTTCAACATATTGTTGTCTGCATGTGTGTATGCATATATACCTATTACGAACTAGCTGACCTCGACGGGCAGTCCATTAGAACCGGGCCATCCAACCCTGGCACACCTGGATCCATAATTGCATACCCATAGTTCCTCCACCCCACCCTTGTTGAATTTACACGGGTAACATCCATTATCAACTTGTTATCACAGCCATGACACACCTTTACACATTGCCCTCTCCAGAGCGTTTGGGGCCCTACACATATTTTGTCACACCTCGTGTATTCACAGGGTCTCCCACCATGTATATTTGCACATACATGCATTTCCTGGGGTTATGGAACACGGCCATTTGCGCTTTCCAATTTTTGGAGGTCCCAGCATGGGACTGCATTCCGTCTGTGCGTAAAGTAGACTTAGCAATTCAAAGATGTTACTCCCACGGGTAAAACCCTGCCTGTGGTGTGAGTAACGGTGCTCTATTCACTCCTGGGCAGCTTTTTATGACATACGCTGAAAGCACAATATAATACCATAATTGCTCTTGATTCCCTTCTGTATATATATATATATATATATATATATATATGTGTGTGTACGTACACATGCATACACATCTATATGATTTAAATACTTTGATCATACTGTTGAATGACTGTGCTGTCTGCTATGTTTGTGATAACATCGACTTTAGGTATAACTGCTGTGGCTTAGTGGTAAATCACATTGATTGTGATGTGTAGGGTCCTGGCATCGGGCCTGGCCGATGCGGTATATTGTGTTACTGGGCGGAACAAGGGCCATTGGACAAAGGGTGATTACAACACTTTTCAGCTGCGGTTTTCCGTTTAACCACCGATTCACGTCACACAAAACCTGTCTACATTCTTACTGTGATACGTCACCCCAGTTCACATTTAATTGGTATAATATCATTATACTGCATAAAATTAGCAAGATATGCTCGTATACGGATTATGCGTCATAAATGGTGTGTGCTGCAGTCAAACCGGGAACATCTGCTCGATAGTCGGATGCTCTAACCACTACACTATTGGTGTTCTGCTTCATTTATATGTATACCCATGGTTCATAGTTATCCGAACACACGACTCAACACTTCACTAACACAGCAGGCATCCATTTTCATGTTGAGAAAACCACACTACTTCACATGTGCATTCCCTAATGCTCTGGACCCTTGCCGCATGTTGACTCACTCAAAGTATATTCAGACTTCCAAATCCAATAGTCCTGGCACATACATGTATTTGATTGTCAAGGTGTTCATGTGGTCAGCCGGGTTTAGGCTTGTCTGACTGGGGACCAGGACTGCCCTGTACCTAGTTGAAAGTCAGACTTAGCACAGGGACATCATTAGTTCCACTTTTAGCGTCCTACCTGTGGTTGGGGATGCAGAGGTGTGCTCACCTCTGGCCATCCTGATATATAACAGCACAAAATATTACTGGGGCACCGCTGCTGTTTCCCTTCACATTCGTTATGACTGCTATATTGTGACCATGTTCATTCTTCATATCTATATATATATATATATATATATATATATATATATATATATATATATATATATATATATAATGCATATACACCTACATGCATATTTACATCTCCAATACTGTTGAATTACCGCCACTTACCGTCGCGCATACATGCTTGCATACCCACTTAAGTCTAGGGTTGCCACTTTTTCAAATGGCCAAAGTGGGGCATTTTCGGGACACACATCAGATTTTACAGGCCGACACATATCCATGGTCAGTACAAAGGTTAGAACTTTACTTATTTGCCTAAATGAAAGTTTATTCTTGTAGCAGTTTAGTTGCTTATTCTGTTTCTTGTAACATTTAAGTATTTTACATACAGAAATAACTGTTTTATGCAACTGTTACATGAAATATGGGACATAATTATTTCCTACAATCACAGGACATTTGCCATTGTATTATTTTTGGTCAGGATACAACTGCCCAAAAAGGTACTGTCCCTCACAAAGTGGGACAGGTGGTAGCCCTACTTACGTCTGCTTTAAAGCTCCTTAATCACCCTATATCCGACTGCCACTATGCAAATGTGTATGGTATATATTCCCGATAATGCACGTTGGGAGATGTGCATCACGGTCAGGTGTTTAATCCCAGGTCGTAGGTTCTGCAGGACCGGCTGGAGGCTGAGCAGTCTTGTGGACAACTACTGCTCATACAACTTGTGTCCAGATGTCTACAGGACTAGACATCATGTCGTGACGCCAAGTATAATGTTTAGAACATATACTTATCCCATGAGGGATATCCAAAAATTGTGGGGACCGATGACCTCGATTCCTTTGGCTTTATGAAAATAAGGTAGGGTTATACATGCAAGGGATACATAGTTTGCAACCTTGAGACTGCCTAGGGTGAGACTGCCTACTAGATATGAGTAGGGATCACTATGTGCAGATATGGCTGCGCCAAGCTAGCAACCCGAGTATGGGTGGTGTGGAGGGGATGTTCGGTATTCAGTTATGTATCCAGGTGTGTTGGGGTTGGATGGCTCAGTTCAGGCCAGACCATATGTGGGTATGTGCCGGTAACATTTCTGTACATGTGTATTGCACATTTTAATGTTCATATGTTTGGGGGATTGTGTTCTACAGTATGGCCTGTCAGGTTGTATTGCGGATGTGAATGTTTGTTCTTTCGTTATCTTTATGATTCACCCACTGCTCCCTTGTACACCTCCAGTTCACCTATTGTGCATCCAACCCAGTCTCCCCTTGGTGTATTATTACATTACCCGTCACCCCCACCCCCATATTCCACAGACACCATCCATACTCCCTCTGGTTGATGACCCATGGCACAGTCAACAGAACACATTGCGTACACTACATATCTCTGGTACCAATATGGTTGTGAGGACTACCCTAGCATTTCTGATCTTCCACATGCTGTACTTCATGCACATAAGTACACAGAAATACTTATCTTTCATAACATGGTAGGTAGACCCGGGTAATACCCGGTCATCTTTGGGCCATCCTGACAAGGACAGCTTGGACTGCAAATGGGCAGATATTGGGCAAATGCCCTGACCATTGATAGGGTTGCCACCTTTTCATATGACCAAGACAGGACATTTTCAGGACACGTATCAGATTTTACAGGCCAACACATACCCATGGTCAGTAGAAAGGATAGTACTTTAGTTTTATGCCTAAATGTAAGCTTATTGTTGTTGCAGTTTAGTTGCTTATTCTGTTTCGTTTACTTGCTTATTCTGTTTCTTGCAACATTTAGGTATTTTACATACAGAAATAAGTATTGTATGGGACTATTACATAATTATGTCCTACAATTGCAGGACATTTGACATTTATAATGGTTTTGGTATGGACATAACTGCCTAGAGGGGGACTGTCCCTCACAATGTGGGACAGGTGGTAACCCTAACCACTGGGCTAGGCTTAGCAATTGGCAGTGCACTAACATGATACATTTCGCTTCCACTTGGTATAACTATCGACACTACAATGGAGTACGGGCATGGGGTTTAAATGTGATTTGTTCGAGGAACGAAGACTCAATATTCAGCTACGTACATTTGTGTTTACTTTTTATTTTGGTGTTCGCAAAACTGTCTTGTATGCTTTGCATACATTTCAATATCCAGACACTGACAGGAGTGATTACTATTAGAGGCAGGCTGTACTAGTCAGCATTTTAGGTTGCGCATATGCAGCTGACATGTTCATGCCTCTGTGCAGCACTTGGACATGCCCCCAGCACTCGCTCACGTTTCCTATGCACGTGGCCGTTGCGGCAGTGCACCTTCGTTAATATGCATGTGGTGCTGCTGTGCCATTTCTATGCTGCACGGTCAGCGCAAGGCTAATGCTGTCCTTGCACCAAGCTTCATGAATCCCGGGGTATGTCTCTGTCAGTTTTTGGGATTTCATTATAACACTGACATATAATATCAACAGCATGCTCAGCTATGTGATACATGTAAGACTCTAGCTTCTAACCTCGGAGCTTCCAGTGCAGCTCACCTCAGAATTTGACCCCACACCTTTATTCCTTACAATCATGATATCATAACAATGACATATTATAAATTAGAAATAAATATTTTAATGCTGAAATATAGAGGATTTTTTGCACTGATGTACTGACAACTCAG
>NW_025051628.1:0-12728 GCF_019279795.1 Protopterus annectens | reverse complement strand
TTTTAAAAAAAATTTTTTAAATTAATTGGTTTTGGTTTGAGAGACCTTCATATTCTCCAGTGTTCTCAGGAAAGCCGAGTGGGGTTCCTGAGTTTGGGAGGGTGGTCTGTAGCAGGCTACAAACTGAAAGGCAGTTTTGCCCACTGTTAGTTGCACGTGGATGGTCTCTGCTGCTTCGTGCAGTGCCACTAACCTGGAGGTGTGGGTATCTTTGATGAATATGGATACTCCCCCTCCTTTTGTGGTTCGGTCTGAGTTTTGGGGCAAAAAGCATGGTATGAGGTATAACCTGGTAGTGCTGGGGTGCTCTCGGGAGCCTTGAACCAGGTTTCTGTTACTGCACAGATATTGATATTCTCCATGCTGAGGAGAGCCTCGAGTGTATGAATCTTGAGGTTTAGACTTCTGGTGTTGAGTAGCTTTACCCTTAGTTTCTTTTTCCTTGTGTTGTCTATGGAGGTGGGTTTGTCTTTTGAGCCTTGCCTAAAAAAGGCACTAAGAGGGTGGCAAGAGCCTTAGCCAGTATTCGAAAGTCCAGGGTGACAGGTGCAAGCCATCCCTAGCTTAAGCAACTTGGCTTGTCGAGCATGTCATCCCAGGCTGACAGACACTGGATCCCTTTTGAATGACACCAATACTTTAGCCAATTGTTAAAATTGATAATTTTGTCTTTATACTGTGGCATCATTCTTGGTGAGGGTAAGATGCTACTCAAGGTCAGGGTCATACCGACCTGGGCTACATGATCAGAGAGCTCCTCTATGTCTCTTTTCATGTAGTCCAGGGAGGTACGTCTCAGGTCATTCACACCAGCATGGACAATGACGGAGTCATATTTGTACCTGCTTTGGAGTGACCTGAATGCTTGTGTTATGTGGCGGATCCTGGCACCCGACAGGAAGCTTACAGTGACCTTCTCCTTGTTCAGTCTGGTAAGTGGGACGTCAGTGTGTCTGACAATAGAGTCACCTATTACAAGTGTATTAGGTGTGTAGTTTAGCCTTAAGGGCTGTGACTGTGTGGCACACTGAATTTGTAAACTATGTGATAAGTGGGTATTGTTGTGGGGTAGCGGTTGCTTGGATGCCTGCTTTGTAGGTCTCTGCTGCTTGGGCAGAGTTTTATTTAGAGCCTACGAGTATGATTTTGTGTGTTTATGTGTTTGGTTTTCTGTTGCGATAGGTCTATGTGAGATTGGATTTGTGGTGTGTGTGGTTACCTTCTCTTCCTGACTGACTGTGTCAGTACTGGGTTGAGAGAGCTCAGCCTCCATTTTGGCTATATAGTTGCATCTCTCACATATATTTGAGCTTGTTGGGAGGAGGAGAGGGTGGTCTGTGTACATAAGGCAGTTGTAACATTGCCTCAAGATTCCCAGATTCACCAGCTGGACTAGAGAGTAAACCCGAAACTGACCTTTGGACATGCCAGAATAGTATAAGGAACTAGTTTTTGATTGATCAGAAAGGACCAATAGGGAGCCAAGTACTTAAAGGGAGTATAAGAGGATGTAGTGCTTTAGTTTATTAGTGGTTACTTATAAGATTACTTATACGAGCAAGTGCAGGGCTTTAGAATGAAAATAGAGTGCTTACTTTGAGATCCAGAACAGTTATAAGGGAAAAAGTGAAGAGTAGACTTTGTGGAGCCGGGAATAGTTTAAACCTGTTTAAGTGGCGCTGCCCGATGCTGCGCTGTGCGCAAAATCACACAAAACCACGCAAATGCGGGTTTTAAAGCAGGGAAATTAAACTTGGATGGACTTCTGATAATTGAGAATCTTCTCTGCCACATTATGGAATTTCTGTTCCTGATCTGCCTCCTGCTTACATTCAGTCTCAAAAGTCTCAATCATTACCTTTGTGGTGTCCTGTTTTTCTTTGTTGTGTTTGATAATAGTTTGAAAGTAGCGTCCACAAGAATATGAGTCCATTCCTGGGCTAGTTCTTCAGACACATTGTTCCACATTAACTTTTTATTAAGTCTCAGTCCCCTTGGTAATCTTCTTTTTTCTATACTCTGTTCTAAATATATTTGCTCCCAGAACAGACCTTGTAGCAGTTTAAGTTGCTTTTCTAGCTTGCAAAATTATCAAAGTTCATATTCACATTATTATCTTGTGGGTTATCAGTTGTAGTAATGTTGGGGTGCTGACTTTCATCATCCCATGCTGGTAGTCATTAAGTCTCGAAGCTGTGTATTCTCCATGCTGAGAAGAGCCAACAAAGTGGATTCCTAATGCCAGAGTAAATCCTTGGGCACAAAACCAAAGATCACAAACATAATGAACAAGCTGGTATTTAAGATCTGAAGAAGAAGAAGTGTGCTTATACACGTTAAAGCGCTTGTCCTGTTTTGTTCGTGAATAAAATAAGTCAATCTTCAGCAGTTTAGTGGTCCTTCCTTGTTTTTTGTATTGATAATGAACAAGCAAAACAACATCAAATTTGGCTGTACAGAGAAGTCCAATATGTATTAAGCCGAACAGAGAGGAAGGACCCTTGTCTCTCTCTCTCTCTTAAGGTTTTTAATTTTCCTTTCCCAGTTAGAAAGTCAGTTGTAGCATGAAAAAAAATAAATAAATACATAAATAAAATATATACATATTTTATTCAGCTGCTCTTACTGTAACTGTCTTAGTTGCTGTTCTGCGTGCTATCTGTTCAGTCGTTCTTACTCTGCACTTATTACTGCTTATTAGTAGCCTTCCAATTTACTGCCTTCTGCACTTGTTTTTTAGTCATTTGTTAATTTAATTGCATTTATTTACACTGTATTTGCCGTAATAGTGCTACGCACTCAAGTGTGCTAGCCTGCACTGCAATTTGAATTGTATTTACTGCTGTTTTAGCTGCTTTTCTGTAAAAAAAAAATGCTAAGCTTGTTTCCTGCCTTTCCTGTAACTAGTCTAGTCCAGATACAGACTTGCTGTATCCAGGACTGTATGTAAGCTTCTAAGCCCCCCAAGTCTTTTTGTGTTGGAGGGAAGCCTTCTAGCTTATCAGTGAGAGTAGTAAGCACTAGGTAGACTATCTACCACGGGAAGAGAGGGTTTTGGCCCAGAAATTGTAGTTCATTGGCCGTTTGGGCAGTTTTTCCATCTCTTTCTACTTTCTGGTTTAAAAGCCCATGTTTGCGTTTGGTCCCTGCCTTTCCTGTAACTGGTGTAGTCCAGGTACAGATTTCTGTATCCGGGACTGTTGGTAAGCTTCTGAGTCCCCCAAGCTCTTCTGTCTTGGTAGGGTTGCCACCTTTTCAAATGCCCAAAGTGGGACATTTTGGGTACAAACATCACATTTTGCAGGGCAAGACATACCCACAGCAAGTACAAAGGACAGAACTTCACTTTTATGAGTAAATAAAAGGTTATTCTTGAAGCATTTTAGTTGCTTATTCTGTTTTTTATAACATTTAGTTGTTTCAGATACAGAATGACTGTTTTATGCAACTATTACATAAAATATAGGAAATATTTTTGTCCTAAAATCTCAGGGCATTTACCATTTTTTCAATTTTTTTTTCAGGGCAAAACTGCCCAAAGAGAGACTGCCCCTCGCAAAGTGGGACAGGTGGTAACCCTATGTGTTGGAGAGAAGCCTTCTAGCTTATCAATGGGAGTGGTAAGCACTATGTAACCTATCTACCACAGGAAGAGTGGTTTCTGGCCCAGAAATTATAGTTTATTGGCCGTTTGGGAAGCTTTTCCATCTCTTTCAACCTTCTGATTTATAAGCCTGTGTTTGCGCTTGTTTCCTGCCTTTCCTGTTACTAGTCTAGTCCAGGTACAGATTTGCTGTATCCAGGACTCTTTGTAAGCTTCTGAGCCCCCAAGCCTTTCCGTGTTGGAGGGAAGCCTTCTAGCTTATCAGTAGGAGTGGTAAGCATCAGGTAGCCTATCGACCACAAGAGGAGTGGTCCCTGGCCCAGAAATTGTAGCTATTGGCTGTTTGAGTAGTTTTTTTCCATCTCTTTCAACTTTCTGGTTTGAAAGCTGCACTTGTGCCTGTTTCCTGCCTTTCCTATAACTAGCCTAGTCGGTTACAGAGTTGCTGTATCCAGGATTGTTAGTAAGCTTCTGAGCCCCCCAAGCCTTTCTGTGCTGAAGGGAAGCCTTCTAGCTTATCAGTGGGAGTGGTAATCACTAGGTAGCTTGTCTACCACAAGAGGAGTGGTTCTTGGCCCAGAAATTGTAGTTTATTGAACATTTGGACAGTTTGTCCATATTTTTCAACTTTTGGTTTAAAAGACCACATCTGCACTTGTTTCCCATCTTTCCTGTAGCTAACCTACTGGGGAGCGCTAGAAAGCCTTAAACTGATACAAGCCTTCTAGCTTAGAAGAGAGACTTTTGAGTGATTAAGTATCAGTTTTCTGTACTTTCTTGCTGTACTTAACTGTTTTCTGCCTAAACACTGATTTTCCAGCATTTATTGTGCTTCAAAAACTTGTTTTCTTTCACATATTGTACTTATGTGACTGCCTGCACTTTTAAAAAGTCGTTTTTTGTTTAACTAATTTGTTTAACTGTTATAGGCTACACACTAAAGTGTGATAACCTTTTCTGATCGTTTCTAGTCGTTTAAAGCTGTTTTAAGTGTATTTTTTACTGTTTTTGTCTTATCTTTAAAAAAAAAAAACAAAACCAAAAAAAAAATTCCTTGTTTCCTGCCTATCTAAGCTAGTATAGTCCAGTTTTCAGGCTAGTGCTGAATTCAGGGCTATGTTACAAGTTTCTGAGTTGCCCATACCTTACTTGGATAGAAGGAAGTTTCTCTGTTCACCTGTGAGAGAAGGGAGCTTTGAGCAGCTTATCTGTCCCTGGAGGAGTGGTTCCAGCCCAGAAGTTTGTAGTTTATTGGCCATTTTCGGCTAATTTCTATCTCTTTCATTTCCCTGCTACAAAATACGCGTTTGCACGGTTTTGTGCGCCGGGCAGCGCCGGTTAGCTAGGGTTAAATTATTCCCGGCTCCACCAAGTCTCCTCTTCAGTTTTTCCATTGAAACTAGTCTAACTCTCAACCTAAGCACTCAAAAAGCATCCTACAGCCCAGCACTTGCTCAGACCTAATAGCAAGCACTAATATACCCCGACACTTGATTGCCCAGCAGGGCAAGGCTCTTTATCCACCCCTCACCAACCAAGCGACTAAGCAGCTCACCCTACTATTCAGGCATGACCAAAGGGCAATTTCAGGTGTACTCTCCAGTCCAGCTGGTGAATCTGGGTATCCTGAGGCAATGTTACAACTGCCACGTACAGAGACAACCCTCTCCTCCTACCACAAAACACTAACATATGCGAGAGATGCAATTATACAGCCAAACTGGATTCTAAGCTGTCTCCACCCAAGACTGGAACAGACAGTCAAGAGGAAAAGATTAACACTTGCACCACACCTCCAGCCACACATAGACCTAGTAAACCAGCACTGGCAAAAAATACACATAAATACAAAATAATCATACTCGGAGGCTCCAAATAAAAAACCTGCAAAAACATCAGAGACCTCCAAAGCAGACACCCAAACAACCTGCACCTCTCATCACAAACCAGGCAACACATAAAACACAAAATCAGTGTGCCACACAATGACAGCCCTTAAGGCGAAATAACATACCTAACACACTATTAATAGGTGACTCTATAGTCAGGCACACTGACGTCCCACTCATTAGGCTGGACTAGCAGAAGGTTACTGTTAGCTGCATGTTAGGAGCCAGAATCCGCCACATAACACAAGCACTCAGGTCACTCCAGAACAAGTACAAATATGACTCTGTCATTGTTCATGTTGGTGTGAATGACCTGAGACGTACCTCCCTGGACTACATGAAAAGAGACATGGAAGAGCTCTGTGATCATGTAGCCCAGGCTGGTATGACCCTGACCCTCACCAAGAATGAATTATAAAGAGTATAATTAGATTATATAGAATATAATTACATTAAGTATAATTAGAAAGAATTATACTTCAGTATAAGGAAAAAATGACCAATTTCGACAATTGGCTAAGCTTCTGGTGTCATTCAAAGGGGATCCAGTGTCTGTCAGCCTGGGACGACATGCTTGACAAGCTGCGTTGCTTCACAAGAGACAGCTTGCACCTGTCACCCCTAGGCTTTCGAATACTGGCCAAGGCTCTTGCTGCCCCATAGTGCCTTTTTTAGGCAAGGCTGAAAAGTCAAATCCACCTCCGTAAACAGCACAATTAGCAAAAAACTGAGGGATGTTCTTCATTCCACATTGCTGCAGTCCTAACCATTGGGTAGTCCGCTGTCCAGTCGGCCCGAATACCAAAGTATATGGCTGATGTGGGTCAAGGCGCATTAGACTGAGCTCAGGACGTCAGGGTACTAATGCGCATGACCGACGTCATATCCTCAGTCTTTTTTGCCGCATGGTCCGATGCAGAAGCAGTTTTGCGAGTGCAGGTTGGCGTTCTGAAATATTTCCGAAGTCGGAGTTTCAGACCGAATCAAAGTTGGCTAAGTACCCCGTTGGGGAACATTTTTGGTTTTTCTTGCCTCAGTATTTAACGGATGTCAGAAAAAGTGAATAACTGTATTTCTTGTGGGAAGCAGATACCTCATAGGGATTACCATACTTTGTGTATACCTTGTTTAGGGCCTGAGCACGGCGTTGTTGGTTGCCGCTCTTGTGCTAGATTTAACAAACGCACTATTAAGAGAAGGTTAGACTGTGCAGGTTAGTGTTTGGGAAGCGTTGTAATTACAAAATGCCGCCGGATGCTCCGACGCCCGCTCCAAAAGCGCAAGGACAAAGCAGCCTAGGGGTGATGAACCGCAGTCCCAGGCGTCGGTTCTTTAGAAGGCTCAGTGGAGCCAGAGGTTTTGCCAGGAGTTTCTTTGGAGTCTCAGGCAGAGACTTTACTGTTACAGGATGTGCCCTCTCAAGAGGTAGGCCAGGCTGAGGGGCTTCTCAGGTTGCTGTTCTTTCCTCTCTTCCCAAGGTAGTTAGAGCCTCTCCTTCTGTTTCCAAACTTCTTTGAGAGGTAGGCCAAGTTCAGCTTCAGTGGGGGCTTCTCCTAGCACTTCAGGTTCTGTGCCTAAGAAACATATGCTTAAAATGGCAGAAGATTTAATTACTATGATTAGGGCTCTATGCCCCTCCTGATAAGAGGCCTAGGGTGGAGCCTGAGTTTGAGAGTTTTGAACAGTGTTCAGAGGCTTCTGAGTCTTCTCTTGGAAGAATTGCAGGAGTATCCTCCTTATTCTGATTCTGATGTGGATGATTCCCACTCCTACAGCTTCTCCTCCTGAGGATTTCTCATTTTCAAGAGACTTTGCATTCCATGAGGGAGCACTTTAAATGGGAAGGCCAAGATTACTCTGATTCAGGAAAAGGCTTAGGGAATTCTTATTTTTACCCCAGCATAGGCCCTTAGCTATACCTCCTGTGTTGAATGTGGTGGAAGATGTTTTTGCAGAGGCTTCCTGAACCCTGATTCTTGCCTCCTGCCCTGTTAAACCTGATAGGTACTATAGGGTGCCTGAAGCTCATAAGTATCTTTAAGAGTCCTAGGGCAGACCGAGAAACTGTTTCTCAGGGGCCTAAGGGTGTTAAGGCCTCTGTTGTTAAAATCCTGTTCAAACTGATAAAGAGGCAAGGGCTTTGGATAGGTGGGGAAAGAAGTGTATACTTCTTCCACTTTAGCCATGAGAGCGTTGAATTGTCAGTTTCACATGCTAAAATATCAAAATTATCTCCTTTCACAATTGAAATCTAAGGTGATGCTTTGGCCGGAAGGTATAGAGTGTAAAGAGTTGCTGGATTTAGTTCATGTGTCTGAACAAGTGGGTAAGCATTCTTTTGCAATGTGGTTTTGATGCTGTGCAGGCACTCCTCGAGGTGGCTGCCACTAGTTCTGTTCTTCGCAGGCATGCCTGGTTGAGGGATCAGAATTTAGCAGAGCATGTTAAGACTAGGATTTTGGATGCTCCTTTACAGTCTGATGTGTTATTTGGTTCGCCTGTAGCAGTTTTAAAGAAATGGAGGACAAAGCTAAGTCTATGCAAACTGTTAAAGATTTTTGCAGGTGCAGCCACGAAGTTTAGTAGAAATTGGCCTACTAAGGGATGGACATATCCTGCTTATGATTCCCAGTCTAGGGGTAGGTCTAGACGTGGTAGAGGCAGAGCTCAAGGTTCTTTTAGGCTCAGAACAGGGGTTCACCTGCTCAGACTTGGTGAGGGCAGGGTCCAGTCCTTCGTAAACAGACCCAATGACCTGCCTTTTCAGCTGCCAGTAGATTCTCGTCTGGCAGCCCTTTGGGAGGAAGACTGTCTCTTTCAAAGAAAAGGTGGGATTTAATCACTCCAAGACAGATGGGTGTTGGATATCATTCCACCACGGTTACAGGTTTTATTTCCATACATTGCCTTGCCTCCTTTCAAAGGCATGCCAGACGTTCCCTCCACAAAGGAAAGAGGCTCACAAGCAAATTTCTCTTGTTACTCCAAATAGGGGGCCATTCAGCCAGTCCCTGTGTACCAGAAAGGGGCCTAGGATTTTATTCTCGCCTGTTCCTAGTACCAAAGAAGGGGAACACGTTGGAGACCAATTTTGGATTTATCTATCCTCAACACTTATCCTGGACATTCCCAAGTTCAAGATGCTGTTGACGTTACAACAGCTTTTTACCTCTACTGGGCAAAGATCATTGGATGGTAACTTTTTTAGATCTCAAGTTGAAGCTTACCTTCATGTGCCTATAAAGACCTAAGTTGCAGGAAGTATCTCATGCTTTCGTAGAGCTGGAAATTCTCATTATCAGTTCTCTTGCATTGCCTTTGGCTTATCTACTGCCTAGAGTATTCATAAGCAAAGGTTCTGGCTCCATGTGATAGCTACTTCAGGTTAAAAGCTGAATTCAAATCTATCCTTACTTGGACGACTGCCTGATTCTGGCTCAAGAAAAGGAAGACCTTCTACAGCATCTGGAATATGTCATAGCAGTGCTAAGATGCCTAGGGGTGATTCTGTGAACGAAATAAAGTCCAGTCTAGTACCCTCTCAAGACATGTGCTTTCTGGGTGTGAGACTGAATACAGCAGCCCAGATGGCCTTTTCTTTTTAACCCCGGACAAACAACTAGAATCTTTCCAGTTACTTTGCATCAACTATCTCTTCAGTCCGGCTGACTGCAAGGACAGTCCCTTCAAGCCTTAGGGTTCATGGCATTCCTTGTATTCTGGTGCTTCCCAATGCCAAACTGCATATGAGGAAGCTACAATGGTATCTCAAAAACATGTATGGACACAGCACTGCTAGGATTTGACACTGGCTCGGTCTCAACACAATTACTACCTTGCATCTCTCAAAAAAAGGAATTTTTGTGGTGGGCTCTTGGTGGGAATGTCACCTAAACAAGGTGGGACTCTCTGTGACCCGACCCAGAGGCGAGTCAGATTCTAAACGACAGATGCCTCAGACATTGCTTTGGGAGCCTATCTAAATGGAAAGTGGATACAAGACAGAGTGGCCTGCCAGACTACAGCATCTACATATCAACATGAAGGAGATGTTAGCAGTCCAGTTTGCATTAATGGCTTTCTAAGGAGTTACTTCTTCCAGGGCAGGTGTTGATTCTAACAGACAACACAACTGTCATGTGGTACATCAACAAACAAGGGGAACACATTCTACCATTGTGCAGGCAAGCAATGATTTTATGGGAGATCATGCGCAACAGCTTGCAACTAACTCTTCAGGCAAGGTTTCTGGCCGGAACACAGAACTCCTTAGCAGATGGGTGTTAAGCAGACAAATCATGGATCCCCACGAGTGGAAACTGATCTTCATGTATTTCAAAAGTTGACAGTGTCCTGGGGAACTCCAGACATAGATCTGTTCCTCAGCTTCTCCACTAAACCACCAGCTGCCAAAGTTTTGCAGACAAAGAGGTTTCATCACAGCTTGGAAAGTGGATGCTCTTTCTTTCAGTTGGAAAAATCTTCATGTGTATGCGTTTCCACCTCTGCCTCTCTTTTCTTCCAAAGGTGCTTCCTCAAAGGTCAGACAAGACAAGCCAAGGATGATTTTAATAGCTCCAGATTTGGCCTCGCAGCTTGCTTTGGTACCCATTATTGAGGAGTCTGGTAAAGAAGCCTCCATGGCCTTTACCCTTCGATTCCGCACCTGTTGTCCCAGAGAGATGGTCACCTGCTCAATGTCAAGCTTCACTCTCTTCATCTAACAGCCTGGCATATGCCTGTTTTGAAAGACAGCAGGTCTCAACTTCCTCAACAAGTTTTAAATGTGATTATGGAAGCCAGGAGACCTAGTACAAGGAAAGTGTACGCATGACAGAAAATGGAAGAGATTTTTTATTTTGGAGTGCAGCAAACAATTTGAGATTTCTGAGCCAAATTTGAGTGTGGCTCTTCAATATCTTACTGAGTTACTGGACAAAGGTTTGTCTTTCTTCCATTAAGATTCATGCTGCAGCAATTTCAGCTCACTATGATTGTGGACCCACCATTGTTTTCGCCATGATCCTTTGTTCAAGCAGTTTCTTAGAGGGGCAAAGAATATAAGACCCCCACGTGAGAGCTCCTAATTCTTCGTTTTTCAGGATCCTCAATTTTGTGTTGGAAAACTTCACTTCACAACCTTTTGAGCCTCAAGCGCTACTGCTGACTTGCAGAAATACTTGTCATGGAAGACTGCTTTCTTGTTGAAGGCTACTTCTGCAAGAGAAGGGTGTCTGAGTTGCAGGCCCTTATGGCAGTAGAGCCCTTTTTGATTTTCCATAAGGATAGGTATCATTACTGCACTAATCCTTCCTTTATGCCTACAGGTGGTTTCTAGTGTGGCTTTTAAACCAAACTATTCATTTGCCTACTTTCTATGCAGATCCCTAAAATAAGGTGGAAAAGATTTTGCACACTTTAGGATGTACATAGGGCAGTTGGCTGCTATTATTTAAGCTTGGTGACTAAGGATTTGGTGGCAGTCTCAGCAATTGTTTGTTTCTTTTTGCTTTTGAGTTCTCAGGGCAAGCCTGTGTCTAAGCAAACTATTTCTCCTAAGTGGATTGGGTTTTGCATTTCATTTGTTACCTCCCATCATGGCAAGGAGATTCCAGCTGATTAGGGCCTCATTCCACTAGGCTACTGCCACTTCAACAGCATTTCCTAAGGGGGTGGCAACTAAGGATATTTTTGAGGCAGCTACTTGGAGTTCTGTGCATAGCTTTCTCTAAGCATTACCACCTTCCTCTCTACTCTAAATCTAGGGCTGGTTTTTGCCATACAGCTATTTTTGGTAAGGAGTATGCTTGACAGCTCCTTGCTTCCTTATGATTTGGCCAGCCTCCCTTACCTCTGCTTTGGGATTCTACCCAATGGTTAGGACTGCAGCAATGTGGAATGAAGAACATAGTACAGTTTTTGTACCCCAACAGCATAAATGTGTAGATGTTCGAGGATCCACATTACTGCAGTCCAATTCTACACTCCCTCCTTCCCTCTGTGTTTAGGGGTGGTGGTGTGGGTTAGGCTATATTCTTGTGCATTTGTATATATTGTATATATGTTTGGTGCAGGGTTTTGTTGGTGTTTTGGTTTGGGCCTTTGTCTTTTAGGGTCTCTCTGACATCTGGGGGCAAGAAAAGACTGATATGACGGGCCGGTCATGCGATTAGTACCCTGACGCCATTCCTGCCAGCTGCTCCACGCGCCTTTGACCGACGCCAGCGCCATATACTTTGGTGCATTCGGGCCGACTGGACAGCCGGACTACCCAATGGTATAGGGACTGCAGCAATGTGGATCCTCAAACATCTACATTTATGGTAGGTACAAACTGTACTTTATGCTACCTCAACGCCAGGGAGTTTAAATCTCAAAATGCACATGCTCAAAGTTAACTCCTCAGTATGGAGAATGCTGGACATCTGTGCAGTAACTGAAACCTGGTTCAAGTTGCTCCAGAGAGTACCCCAGCACTACTGGGCTACAACTCGCACTACACGCTTTTGGCCAGCAGGAACACGGATCAGAAACATAGAGGGAGGGGGGGTGTATCCATATTCATCAAGGATACCTATACCTCCAGGTTAGTGTGGCACAGCATGATACCTCTGAGATCATTCATGTGCAACTAACTGATCGGCAAATCTTGCAATGCAAATTGTGGCCTGTTACAGATCACTTTCTTCATGACTCCAGGACTACCACTCCACCCTTTCTGGAGACACTGGAAAACATGAAGTTGTCCTACCAAACACCCCTGATATTGGGTGATTTCCCAATTACTCCTGCAATTAACTGGGAAAACTACTTTGAGTACAAACTTCCCAGGCCCAGCACTTCCTGGAATTCATATCAACTCAAAATGCCCTGGATCAGCTGGTGTAAAACTCCCCTCACCAGAGGTGAAAACATATTGACCTGGTCATCACAAACATAGGTGACAGGTGTTCCACACTGGAGGTCAACCTGTCATCACTGGTTAGATCAGACCATAACCACCAATCACCTGGATGTCCACACCCCACCACCCAACCCCAACCAAGGAAATCACAGTAATTTTTTTTTTCAAGCAAACTTCACCTTTACTTGTAAGACAGAGAGCGGTGCTCACTGCCCCCACGCTTAAAAAGATAACGCTGCCCAAAATGCAGAAACCTTTACAAATGCACTCTATGAGCACCTACAAGGATGCACATGGATCAGGCCATATCCCTAGCAAAAACCAAGACTCA
>NW_025051627.1:0-2500 GCF_019279795.1 Protopterus annectens | reverse complement strand
ATTAGATACTTTTTCTTTCTTACCTGTCTGGCGGCGCATGGAATGAGATCATCAGTGGTTTTCTTTTTCTAATTTAGAATTTAATCCTTCTCCGGCCCAGGCCGTGAGAACATCCTTTCTGCTTTTAATACAATTCTTCCAACAGCTGCATCGCGCTTTGTTGTCACGCAAACCCGCCGATGCCAAACAATATTAGCGACCAAAATGAAAGCAAAACTTAAATATTATTTTTAAAAAGCCCCTCCACGACATTGTTGTAGAAGGCTGACAGGGCCACCGCAGGATAAACTTCTCGTATATGTAAACAGTCAGGTATCTGGACCCTGACATTTAATATTGCACTTCCATGAATTATTCACTTTCTTCATAATCCATAGTTATGCCCGTTTACGGGTCTTACTATGAACATTAAATAAACTGTGCCGATAGAAAATAATTCCGTATTACTAAAACAATCCAATCTGAAAGAATATGAAAATGCTCCCCTTTCTGATCCCCTACTGCTAGTTAAAGGTGCGTTTGTTTACATATCTACAGGTTAAAAATTGATGCAACTTGTTTTGTCCTCATGCGATGGCGGCTGAATGTAAATATTGTATATGGTTATTCAAAATTGATTGATACTTATAAAACTATGTGATTTAACTATGAATTACTGAAAATGCAATCACTTGAGTAAACAAAACAGTAACGAGCTGACCTTTCAAAATAGTTGTTTTATACAATATTTTGAGTTAGTTTACCCCCACACACAAAACAGGTGGATCAGTGAAAATGCACGTGCTCCTCTGACTTCAACACCTTATAACTAGAAAACGCGGTGGGACTGCGGCAAATAAAGTAGTTACTGTGGCGAAGTTGCCGCCAGGCAAAGTGCAAATGTTTGACGTAGACACATCTTTACACGCGGCGCGATCTGTGTTTATCCAATGCTACCTATTACCTGATGGTATGTCAAAAGTAGGGAAAGAAGATACTATTTCTCGAACCTACTTCAGATTAAAAGAAGGAAACATAAACGTGCTGGCAACAAGCCAGTCGAATGCGGCCTTTATGTATAAACATCACCTCGAGTAAAACATTACACTAAAAATCAATAGTAGCAAAATGTGCTTAGAAAAGTGATGCAGCATAACTGTATACTAGTTGTACATGTGCATGAAAGCTTACTATCACAGATTTTGAAATTAGCACGCATTATTAAAAGTAAGCATACTTCAAACTGTACCTCATCATAAGGAATGTCCTAAATCTCTATACCCTTACTAAAACATACACAGAAGGCTACCTCCACATAAAATGTTTACTTTTTCCCTTAAGTAAGCTTGATTGTGTGCCACTCCAGCAACAGGCAAGTGCACAAGGTGGTGTTGAGAAAACAAACAAAAACAAACATGATGTAGTTCAAATAAAAGTAAGCCATACATCTGGGAGTAGTAATTTCACATTCTCTTAACACATTTTTATTTGAACCCAAAAGCAACTCTGTTTAGGGGTGCCAGTCTTACAGCTTCTACCTTCAATCGAAGAGATAGTGCTATCATGTATCAATTTCCACGCTCTTTAGTGATACTCCTCACAGCATTGACAAAACTATTTGCACTAATTGGAGAGTACAGTAAATAAAATACCACTGCTCTTTTCACATTTCAGCCCTGCTTTGCTTTGCTAAGCAGTGCTGAAATTATACAGGCAAAAGAACAGACAAGTTTATCTCCTACAACAAAACATGTTTACTTTCACATATGTTGCAAACTTTCCAAGTTGTGCATGTGGCTTCAAACACTGCATCCTCTTTCCTGCTTCTTTAAATTGTTTCTTTTAACCCTTCTGCTACAATGATACCTAGATGTAATGTAGAATTTTTCTCTTACTGTTGTTCAGAAATGCCGCAAAAGTGCACTCTGTGCTAAATCTCAAAATGCACTAATGATGGCATTCTAATTCAATTTCTCAGTTTGTACCTTTGGGCAGTACCTCATCCCAGTGGGCGATTTAGAGATTACGAGGCCACGCCTCTTTTAAAGCTGCTTGAATCCAGAAAAAAATGCACTGTACTTTGCCTTTAATTGGAAAATATGCCCAAAATGGTACGCTTTTTCCTTTAATCCTGCAAAATTTTTTTCAGAAAGGATGCCTGAGATGCACTGGAGGCTGCAGTCAGTAGATCTATACATCTATCCTGAACTGCTCTCCAACTGCATCAGGTCAGACTGATATGTAGAAACCCACAAGCTTTCAAGGCGCATTCTCATTGGTGAGAAAGGAAGCAAAGTTTGATGTCGAAAGTGTGCTTTTTCACAGTAGTAATAGTAGGTATATCAGGATTTGTAATACTGCATGCTCTTACAGCAGTGCAGGCCGCTTTCTCGGGTCCCAGACTAAGATTGATAAATGTGAATATTTGTGTTAAGTAGTCAGCTGGTAAGGGGGTCAGGTGACAGTACTGGTTTGACTCCATCCCCTGCTATGGCAGCAGCATGTGTTCCCCTGTTTTTGG
>NW_025051626.1:0-12740 GCF_019279795.1 Protopterus annectens | reverse complement strand
CACGGAGGTAGTGTTTATGTCTTTAACAGCATTTTTAGCACATCTCACTAAGTGAAGATGGGGGATTTGTAAGAATCAGGGATAACTTGGCTGTGGATAGTCACCTCCAAAGTAAAATCTGCTCTGAATTTCTTTGCCATTAAATTGGCAATGTCCTCTGGGTAAGAGTAGGTGAAACCATTTTGCATGAGTTCTTTGCAAGGTTGAGTGTTGCTTCTTATTTTCCTGTTGTTGCTAAAGAAGGATTTGTTGTTGTCATTTGTTTCAGATGCTAACCTAACCTTTATATAGGTCTATAGGGCTATAGGTGGGCATTTAGAAGCATACATTACAGGTCATTCTAAACAAAGCCAGTTTCCTTTTTGGTGCTTGAATGAATCAGTCCCGTTCAGTACTAGATTGGACTTATGCATCCCATGGTTGATAATTATGTATTACCCCTAATGAGAATAACTGACATCATACCACAGATAATTTGAATGGACTCATAAGTGGGAGAGAGCTTTTAGGAGCTGCCTCAGTCCATTAGTAGCACAGGGAGCAGTCCTGGGGCAAATTTTTTTTCCCATCCATAGATCCAAGTTGTTCTTGAATATGGACAATGATGAACTTTGTTTTATATGGATGGGGAGGAGTCTATGTCATAAGATCAAAAGGTCAAAAGACTGAAAATCAAAATATCTAAAACTCAAAATACTGAAAATGGAATTTGCCCCTTCTCCACGGTTGTGTGATGTCGGAGTTGGTATATATATATATATATATATATATATATATATACATAGATATATATATATATATATATATATATATATATATATATTTAAGGTGTGTGTGGGGGGATCAGCCCCCAACCCACATGAGGGGTGCATAGGGACTTGCTCCCTGCATTAAAATGTTTTTGATATTTTCAGTTTTAGATATTTTGATTTTCAGTAATAATAAACTATAAAAATGTAAAAAAATATATGTGTAAAAACAACAATACCAAATCCTTAAAAACATATTATGACTTTTATAGTTTAGCAGCGCTTAATTTTAGTAAGGGAGCTATTGAAATCTTCTCATTTAGACCTGGTGGTACATTTGCTTGTAATGTAACTTGCCACCATAGCTCCCTATACTCAATCCTTTCCTCCCACAACGCGCCTCTTATATCTTTCTCTAACCTTTCTAATACAAAAAAACAGATAATGGGAAAAGGTTATTCTAAGGTGAAAGATAAGACAAATTTGGATGGTAATGAAAATAAAGTCTTAAATGACCTTAGTAATAACAAGAACGGCGTTGAAACCCCGATATGAGGGGAATGGTATTGATGGATATCCTGACATATGAAGGAAAAATGAATAACATTTTAATGGATACCAGTAAATATACTAGCGTGTCAAGAAACAAAATCAATTTAGCATATAGAAGAATAGATATGGCCCTAGAAGACATTGTTTTGGAGAGTTTAATAGATCAGAAAACTTAATTTTTTTTAAAAGTAGAAAAACCTATAATACCTTCTATATTCGGAATCCCAAAGTGCATAAAGATGGACTAAATCCACCTCTGAGACCCATTTTTTCAGCAGAAGGTATGAAAACCTTCCCCTTAGCAAAATATATTGATACAAAATTAAAATGTATTTGGTTAAAAGGAAAAAAATGCACTGAGGGATTCTTGGGACTTTTTAAGAGAATTAAAAGGGGATTTATATAGGGAAGCTATGTCATTTTTAACAACTGATGTTGTAGATCTTTTTTCTAGCATTCCTCACACAGAAGGAATGAAATTATTAGAGAAAATTATTTTTGATGAAAAAGATTTAACATACAATGAATGCTTGACATGCTTACAATTGATGGAACTGGTTTTAAAATATATTTTTTTATAATTCAAAGGTGAATTTTACCACCAAATAAAAGGGGTGGCAATGGGCGCGGTATGCACCCCCCACCTATGTGAACCTAGTCCTGGCTGGATGGGAAGAAAAAATCGTTTTGAACTCTATTTACAAGGAATGTTGGTCTATGTATAGAAAGTTTTTTGATGATATTTGTATTTTATGGATAGCCCCAAATGAAAAAAATACAATAATTTGTAGGATTTCTAAACAACAGCTCCTGCTTTTTAGAATTTACACATAAAGTCTCCTGAGAAAGACTGCAATATCTGGATGTGGAAAAATACAAAGAAAATAATCAATTAATTCTATGGTATATCGGAAAAATACCTTATTGAATTCATACTTACATTTAATAGTGCATATCCTTTGCGCTATAAAAAGAATATAGTAAAAGGTCAATTTATTAGGTCATGCAGGATGACTACAATAAAGATTTTGAGAAGGAGGTTGAGACACTGGAGGGCATGTTTAAGGCTAGGAAATACCCTGATTCTATGACTGAGAAAATAAAAAAGAAGTATGGGAAGGGAGATTAGATAGATTTAAGCCCATCCTTGGTGTTAGTACTGACAATGAAGCTAACAACCAGCACAATAAGAACAAAAATTTTGGAAGGGCACTAGTGTTGGAATACAGTGCTAGTACTAGTATGATAAAAAGGGTTAAGGATTTGGAATGCAGTAGATTTATAAGTTTTACAGACTTGGATAAAATATCAAAAAACAAATTAAAATCATTTATAAAACATCCTACAATCTGAAGAACTTAGTATAAAATGATTATGGACAAGGGAATATGAATAAAAGGAAGAAGGGTACATACAAATGTGGTTATTGTGCACAATGTATATTCGTATACAACAAGGAAAATGTATTTTTAGAAGGTAGAAACTTGTTAGAAAAATGAAAATAATTTTATAATTGTGATTCAAGTGGTCTAATATACTTAGGGGTGTTTCAAATATGCTCTTCTTTCTATGTGTGAAAGACTGAGTGGAAATTGAAGAAAATAATCTAGGAACACTGCTATGATAAATGTACTAAGAAAGAGACCAGTGCTCTGTATAAACATTAGCAAATATGTATGAATGCTCATTATCTGTTTTTTGTATGAGAAAGGGTAGAGAATGATATAAGAGGTGGGTTGTGGGAGGAAAGGATTGAGTATAGGGAGCTATAATGGCAAGTTACATTACAAGCAAATGTACAACCAGGTCTAAACGAAAACATTTCAATAGCTCCCTTACTAAAATTAAGAGCTGATAAACTATAAAAGTCATGATATGTTTTTAAGGATTTGATATTGTTGTTTTTACACATATATTTTTTTTACATTTTTATAGTTTATTATTAGTAGCAATTTCTTACAAAAGTGTATTTATTCAATTGAAGGGCTACATGTGTGGCTATTGTTCATGGTGTTCTATTTTCTATTCACTTTCTAGTTGTATTACTAATTTTTAGCCACGGGAGGGCACTCTAACATAAGAAATACAAACTATATATATATATATATATATATATATATATATATATATATATATATATATATATATATATATATACATACATATATATATATATATATATATATATATATATATATATATATATAGGTTTACTATCATGGAAACCGGAAATCAGAGGAGACAAAGAAACTGGAGTGTCAGCGTTTTGAGAGATTTATGCATCGAGGAAATGAACATTTTAGGATTTTTCCTAATGTCGAGAAAACAGCTGTGTGGACATTATGAAATGTCGGCTCACGCACATTTTCGGGTAATAACTCTATTAGCACCTCCCTACCCATCCCATAAGTACCTACCTAACTGGCCTAAACACCTGCAGTTATGCGAGGGCTGCGCCCCCACACCCCCCAACCCAATATTCCAACTCGAGGATGGCACTACTGCAATGAGTAGGAAAGGTGATGTATTTCCCTAACGCTGCACTGTACCGCCGGGATCCCCCACATGAGTGAAGCGTTAGAAATGCAAATGCACAGTCCATTCGCGAATAGTAGCGTTATTTCCACATCCTTTCGCCGAAATATAGGAAGTATTCGAATATCTGTTGTCTTCGAATACTTTCATAGCCGTCTGAAGTGCTGCACGCCGGGCATTGTGATAGAAATAAACTAAATATATACATATATATACCTATATATATATATATATATATATATATATGTATCAATATATATATATATATATATATATATATATATGTGATGATATTGATATTGTGTGTGTGTGTGTGTGTGTATTGTCATGATGTGTATATATATATATATATATATATATATATATATATATATGTGTGTCTTGTTATTGTGTGTGTGTGTGTATATCACATATATATCTATATATATATATATATATATATATATATATATGTATATATATATATATATATATATATATGGTTCTACCTGACTTCGATGGACAGCGATAGAAGACCGACATCGGAATGGGAGCTCCAGAAGATCGAAAGTGAAAGAAGACCGATCAATCACGAGTGGCAGAACATCGACAATGCAGAAGACCCGCACCTGACCAGGATGACAACACTCAGCCTTGAGGATGCCGACATGGGGAAAGGCTGTGTGAGGTATCGCAGTGGTAATGACGGGCGTTAGGGGTGCTGAGGCAGGTAAGTGTGGAGATTGACGGTCTGTAAGTAGGGGATAGGGTGGAGTTAAGTGAGTTAGGAGTTAGAGCGAATGGGGTGGGTTAAGTGAGTTAGGGTTAGGGAGCGAGTAGAGGGTGGAGTTAAGTGAGTTAGGTTGGGAGGGAGGCGATAGGGGGTGGGTTAAGTGAGTTAGGGGCTAGGGAAGCGTATAAGGCCGGAGCATAAGTGGAAGGTTAGGGTTAGGGAAGCCCGGGTAGGTAAGTGTCGATAGTGTAGCGGACCTTAGGGTTAGGTAAGTGGAGTTTAGGTGTATGAACTGTAAGTGGGATTTTGGTGTGCTTGTGTTGTGTGTGGTTTGTGGAATGGGGATGTGTTTTAATTCTTAATTGTGTAAGGAATGTGGTGTGTGGAGTGTATGGGGTTTAGTGTTTCAGTATACGATAGGTTATTTAGATTTATGAGTTATGTGTGTGGTTTAGAGTGTTTATGGACTGTATGAATATGTGAATTATGGGTGATGTGGTTATTAGGTGTTGTGTGGTTTCGACTATGTCAGGTAGGAATATATATATATATATATATATATATATATAGATATGTATATATATATATATATATATATATATATATATATATACATATATATATATATATATATATATATATATATATATATATATATATATATATATATATATACATATATTAAATGATCAGCTAAGTTTTCATTTTTTAATGATCTTTATATTGATAGGATGTTATTTAATGTTTTTTAAAGTATTTATATAGGTATTAAATGTTTGTTAGTATTTTAGAATATACTTAAAGATTTTTTTCTTGGTTTTAATAAAAGGAAAATTATATTTTTGCAAAAATCTTTTTAATAAGCTGTTCCTTTAAAATTGTCTAATTCAATTTAATTGTTATGTATGTACATTTGTGAAGTATATAAGGCTGTTTAGTTCTTACAGTCCACATCTGATGAAGTTTTAATAACAAAATCATATTTTTACATTGAGGACCGTTAATGTGTTTAAGTGATTTGTATGGCTGAATAAAAATCCTTTTATTGTTTTCTGGGTTCTGGCTTCATTTCCCTTGGCACTTTTTTGATTTACTTTATGTTGCTTAATGCTAGCAGTCTAAATCAGAAACTGCACTCACTGGAAGCTCTCCTTACTTTAGAAGAAGCCAATGTCTGTGTTGTCAAAGAGACATGGCTCAAGGACACAGAGAGTACCCCAGCCATAAAGGCTACATTCAGACCACAAAATGAATGTGAAAGAACCAAAGGAGGAGGTGTATCCATCTTCATTAAAGACAAATACATATCAAGATTGGTTAAACAGTACGACTCCCTAGAGTTACTCCAAGTCCAACTAACTGTAGGAAAGATCCCCCTCCACATCATTGTTAGCTATAGGTCCCCTACCATGAACCACAAAAACCACAATGCTTACCTGGCCCTACTTCAGTCACTCACAATCCAGTCAAATACCCTGGTCATGGGTTAATTTGGGATTGCTGCACCACCCCATGTGTGGGGCCCTCCCTGGTAATGTCCAATCGTAAATCAATCCCATTTGAAGTAATAATTGTACCTGAACTGCCCCCAGGAGCAAAAAGGCTAAAAATATTTCTCCAAAGCAAACTATAGCCTCCTAAGTGACGCTGTAAATAGTTTCAACCCCCCACCACCACCACCACCACTGGCAACAATGACTCCTATACTGAGGTATACATATACAAATGCCCTCTATAAAAACTTCTACAAATGTATCAACTCAGCCGTACCTTATCGGATCAAAACAAGGTTCTCACAAAAAAATAGTCTGCTCTGGTGGACATCTGGCATAACAGGTTTCAGAAAACAAGAGGGACACTCTCAGCAGAGGAAGAGCATCCCCCACAGCTTGAACAAACAAATTAGACATCTTGTAAAGTCCTCTAAAGCTAATTACAAAACTAAATTAGCATCCCTAGCTAAGGATAATCACAAAGCATTCTCTAGCTACATCTGAAATCTAAAAGGGAAGGCCCAGCCTTGTGCCGCATTACTACTGAATGGTACCACTCATACTGAACCTGAGGACATCACTAACCTGCTAGCAGACAGGTTTGGTGAAAATGTCATCCCCCTGTCCACACCAATCATACCCCAGAACATACTTGTCACCTGTCCTGTACCTAATATCTCCAAAGAGCAGGTCATAACCGCACTCTCCAAGGCCAAAAATACAGCCTCTGTTGAACCGGACAACATCCCAGGCTGCTTACTAACTGATCTAAAACAGGATTTAGCATAACCACTGGGTACTCTCTTCAACCACAGTCTAAGTACTGGCTTTGTTCCAGCAGAGTGGAAAACAGCAACCATAATCCCTTGCACAAAGGAGGTCCCTCAACTGACCCTGGCAACTATAGACCCATAAGCTTAACCAGCCTTATCTGTAAGGCCATGGACAATATCATCATGGACCTTATCAACAAGGACATAGGAGACCTACAAACTCTTGACCCAACCCAGTTTGGCTTCATTAAGGGCAGTTCATACCTGTTAAACCTGGTGGGCTTTTTCAAGAATGTCACCAATGCCCTTGATGAAGGCAAAACAGTACACACTGCCTATCTCAACTTAGCCAAGCCCTTTGACACACTCCCCCACTCAGGCATCATTGAAAAACTCACCCAGCAGGGGATTAACCCATAAGTCATTAGATAGGTAGCCATCTGGCTCAATGACAGAACACATAGTTGGGAATTCGACCTGTACTAGCACACCCGTTACCAGTGGTGTTCCACAAAGATCTGTGCTAGGATCTCTACTGTTTGAACTCTATTTCTCAGAAGTTCAGGCAAAAATAGATGGCCTGTGGCTTACCAAGTTCATTGATGACTACAAACTGTGTGCAATCAATGAATCCCCCAATTATGTCAACATACTACAAAATGGGCTTACACAGACAAATGATTGGTGCCAAATCCATGGACTTAAACTTAAAGAAAAAATGCATTATCATCCCCTTTGACAAAGAAGTCTCTGCAAATTACAATATTAATAATATGCCCCTAAGTTCAAAGCCAGTGGTGAGAGATTTGGGAATACAGGTTGATAGCAGCCTAAACTTTGATTGTCAGATGTCCACAGTGTTAAGGAAGGCCTTCTACATTGCAAATCTCATAAATAAAGGCATGGCATACAAAGTTTAGGAGGTTATAACTCCCCTGTACTTGTCCCTCATCAGACCAATAATAGAATACTATGCTACCTTCAGTATGTACCTTACCAGACACCTGTAGCAGCTGGAGAGGCCTCAGAGGTTTCTCACCAAGAACATTTAAGGCCATTAACACATGACCTACACAGACAGACTGAAGGCCCCATCACTGTACTCTGTATCATATAGACTGCTTAGAGGAGACTTATATCTGGCCTGCAGAGCAGTCACAGACCCTGCCTTGATGAAAATGCTGCACATCTGCAAATCTAATGGGACAAGATTCACTCACTCTAGGGACCTTAACCTAGCCATCTATATTAACAGGACATGCTGGAGAGACAGATATGTCTCCCAGAGGCTGCTGCTCCTCTAGAACAAACTCCCATTTCACATAAAACAGAGCTCCTTAATGACCCTATTTAAGCCCAACTTGGACAATTGAGTGGGAAACTGTAAATTTACCCTGGGGGTTTCACCTATGTCCCTCTTAGACAGGGACAGCTGGTGCTTATCATAGATTTGTGTGGAAATAGACTGAATCTTTGTCTATAAGGGAACAAGGGTATAACACGGCTAGGCTTGTAAAGGCCCTAGGGTCAATAGCCTAGTAAACTCCTATGATCCTATGAGGCTGGTCAGACTTATGGGTCTGTAATTCTCTGGGTCTGTAAAAGGTCCTGTCTTATGCAGGAGAAATGTCTGTAGCTGTTCTCTGTTTGTTACAAAACATCTACAGAAGCTAAGGTTGAACAGTGTTGTTAGGGGTGGCTAAATCATGCTTCATGCTATTTAAGATGCATCCAAGGATATTGTCAGGACTGATCGATGCAGTATTTTTAGCTTTTGATAGTACACTTAGGACTTGGTCTTGTGCAGTAGCTGGAGGTGAGCCAGTTTCAGGTGCCTCATGATCCACCTGTTGCTTCTTAATCAGGGGGCCCATAGTTAGTTCATGCTGTGACATTGTCTGTGTTGGACTCCCCACACCAGATCCTTCACTTCACAGATAATTCATAACTTAAGGTTCTGTTTGCTTAATTTATACCTTGCTAATCCTCTTTTCTACACCCCCTTTGTTTTCTTATTTTTGTATTATAAAATTTTTCATATCATGGTTCCTTTTCCTGTACTTCTCTTCAAATATTTTTGAAGCTGCTTTTTGTATTGATTAATTTGATTTTATCCTTTGCATAAATATTATACCATCAGATGTACTTTTTGTTCACTGTGTCTATGTTTCTTTTTTATATCTTTGAAAAATCTCTGTTTATTTATTTATTTTATTTTTTAATTTTTTTATATTTTTTCACTTTCTCTGTTGCTTCTTTTTCCAGTTTTTTTTCATAAATCTGCTGTATTAATGAATAAAATTTTTATTTGAAGATGTTGATAGTTGTTCTTTTGCAAATATTTTTCTTTCCTGTGATTTCCCTGTTAATCTGTCTAAATATCTTTTATCAGGAAATTCTGGTCTTCTTTCATAATCTTAATAATATGTAATTTCTTCTTTAGTCTCAGTAGTCTACTTTATCATCTGTATAACTTTTTTTCTGTCAGTGTTTGTGGTTTTGGGGACAGTTTCTTGCTTCTACAATGGGGGGAATCATCCTCTGATCCTAGACTAACCCTGTTGTAGAAATGTTTCCATATACTGAGGATTCTACACTGCTTTTTTTCAGTCTTGGCACCAGCGTGTACACAAGGATTAGTCACATCTTTACCCTGGGACCTGTGCACCCAGATATCTTTTCTTTAACCTACTGTTCTCCAGGATTTATAAAGTATGTTCTATATATCAGAATCTCAGTGTCATCCCGATGAGATTTTGTGAAAACAGGGTCTACCGTATTAAGGTACTCATCAAAACATGAGGATAAATTCTATCAATACTACTCCTTCTCTTGCTGATTTAATCTCTCCATTATTGGTCTATAAACTTATACTGAAGTTAAAGAAAGGGAAAAATGATATGAAGATTTGTCAAATGCATCTGTTAATATGACCATAATTATAATAATTATTATTATTAGAAATTTCAACTGTAGTGGTAAAGGATTTAGAAAGAAAGATAGGAAAGGATTTTCAAAATATTAAGAATATTATAAAATGGGGAAATTTGCATAATTGGAAGTATCATCACGGGGCATATAAAACAGGTAGTTTACAAACAGGAATTTATTATTTTATTGTCTCTGATAATATAGAGGAAGTGATGAGCAATGTTATTTGTACAAGTTTTTCAGATCTTAGCAGACTCTGAGTGGGAGGGGATCATGAAGAGAAAGCATTTTTTATAAGGGAAGATAAAGCAATTAAATGATGCACAAGAAAAAGGATTGTGGAACAGGTTTTAAAGGAAGAAATAACTCGGACAAAGATCATGAGTCAATGAGCTCTTTCTATAATTCATGGTCTGAGTTGTGTTTTTATTTTAATGAAAAATATAAGGATGTGCATTTACAGGTAGATTTAGATTGCTGACAAAGGGAGAAAAAATAAATATAGCCTGTTGTACATGGAACTGTTATTGTATTTGGAAGGAAATAATGCAAAATATTATGACGTACAAAATAGATTGTTGCAAGAAAATAAAAATATAAACTGAATATCTGTTATTTAAACAGCAGTATTATTTAAAAGGTAGGAGAGAAGAACATGTACCATTTTAACTAAATCTGCAAAGAAAGAAGGATAGGGAGGAAATGTAAAATATAAAAAGGATGATATTGTGATATTACATTAAAAAATCTATATGAATTAGGGGGAACTACACAGGATGGTATGCTGGATCTGTGGCAGGAATAAATAAACGGTTTGAGTTATGGAATTTATAAGGAAGGCAATGTAAAGGTATAAGAAACATAAACACACAAAGACATACTCGGAGGCTCTGAGTAAAATGGCATAATACCCTAAACAGCAGAGAGCCTCCAAAGCAGACACCCAAACAACTGCTACCTCAAGACACCCACAAGCAACACATAAACCCACCAAGATCAGTGTGCCAAAGCAGTCACAGCCCTTAAGGCCAAATACAACACCAAACATACTTGTCATAGAGTGACTCCATAGTCAGACACACTGACATCCGCACTCACCAGGATGAACAAGGAGAGGGTCACAGTAAGAAGCTGCCTGCTGCGAGCTAGAATCCGCCATAACACACAAGCACTTTCGGGTCACTCCATGGCAAGTACAAATATGACACAGTCATTGTCCATTAATGCTGGTGTGAGCTTGACCTGAGAGCGAACACCTCCCTGGACTACATGAAAAGAGAGACATAGAGGAGCTACTCTGATTATGTAAGCCCGAGCGGGCGGAAGGAATATGAAACCCTGACCCTGAAACAGTATCCTTCCTTCACCAAGAATGATGCCACAATATAGAGACAAGATGATCAGCTTTAACAATTGGCTTAATGTCTGGTGTCATTCAAAGGGATCCAGTGTCTGTCTGCCTGGGATGACATGCTTGACAAGCCGCGCTGCCATGAGGACAGCTTGCACCTGTCACCCTGGGATTCCGGATATTGGCTAAGGCTCTTGCCACCCCATAGTGCCTTTTTTAGGCAAGGCTCAAATTCTAAACCTACCACCTAGAAAACAAAAATGGGAAGAAACTGAGGGGTAATGCTGCTCAATGCCAGAAGTCTAAATCTCAAAATGCACTTTCGAGGCCCTTCTCAGTATGGAGAACATCGATGTCTGTGCTGTAACTGAAACCTGGTTCAAGGCTCACTGAGAGCACCCGGCACTATTAGGTTTTACCTCATATCATGCGTTCCGGCCCCAAAACCGGACCACACCACAAAAGGAGGGTGTATCCATATTCATAAAGGATACCCACACCTCCAGGTTGAGTAACGCATGAAGCCGGAAACCATCCAGGTGCAACTAACCATAGGCAAAACTGCTCTACAAATTGTAGCATGCTACAGGCCACCCTCTCAAACTCAGGAACCCACACAGCCTTCCTGAAGACACTGGAGGGTATAAATGTATCTCAAACACCATCATATTGGGTGACTTCAACTACCGAATATAGACTGGGAACATTACTCAAGCCCTAACTTTCTAGCCCTTGCGTTCCTGGAGTTCATAAATTCAAATGCCATGGAACAGCTAGTCACTGTTCCCGAGAGGAGAAAATATACTAGATCTCATTATCACAAACATGGGGACAAAAATGCTCCACACGGAAGTATATCCCTCATTGGTGAGATCTGATCATAAACTAATCTCACTGGAAATCCACATCCGCCCCACCCCAAACAAAAAAGACCACAGTGAAGAACTTCTCTAAAGCAAACTTCACACTACTCAAGACTGGTGTGGTATCCTTCAAGGCCCCTGAGCCAGTGGAAACCACAACCCAAGCTCTTGAGGAAGCCCTTACAAATGCCTTCTATGAACACCTCAGGACTGCATGGATCAATCAATCCCAAATAAAACCAAGACTCTTTCCACAAAGGGCAAGCGTCCAGTCTGGTGGACCCCAGCCATTTACAAACTTTACAATAAGAGGAGGAAGCTATTACATGATAGAACAAAATCCATAAAGGGCAATTCACCCCTGATCATTATTAGTAAAAAATCTGAGCACTCATAAAATCAACTAAGGCCAATTTTGAGAGAAAAATTGCCAAGGACAATCATAAGGCCTTTTTCAGCTATGTTAGGAACCTGGGTGGAAACTCCCAGATATGCGCCGAATTAGTCCAAAATGATACAAAAATCACTGAACCCACAGACATTACCAACATACTGGCAGACAAGTTCAGTGCAAACTCACCCCTCTCCCCTAAAGGAGATAACTATCCCAGCGGTGTAGCCTCCAGACATCTCAAATCACAGGTGAAAGCTGCTCTCTCTAAAAACTAAAAACACAGCATCAATGGGACGGATGGTGTCCCGGCTGTGTGCTACACCGAGCTAAAAAAAGGGAATTAAGCCGCGCAAGGCAGCTGTTTAATCAGCCTTACCACAGGATATT
>NW_025051625.1:0-11254 GCF_019279795.1 Protopterus annectens | reverse complement strand
AACTATTAAAGAAAAGTACAGTTTGTACCTACCATAAATGTAGATTTTCAAGATCCACATTGCTGCAGTCCTAACACTTGGGTAGCCCCGTCCCAGTGGGGAATAAAAAAATATTGTTTTCGGCGCTTTTCTCCAGGGCCGGGGGTACAAATCCATGACCCCTCATACCCCAGTTTTTTTGCCCCAGATGTCAGAAGACCCTAAAAGATAAGGCTAAAACCAAAAACACCACACACTCCTGCACCAAATATCTATACAATATATAAAAATTTAAAAAGTATAACCTCACCCACACACACCCCTAAACACAGAGGGGGGGGGGTAAAACTGCAGCAATGTGGATTTTAACATCTACATTTATGGTAGGTACAAAACTGTACTATGTTCTTCATACCACATTGCTGCAGTCCTAAAAATTTAGAATCCCAAAGCAGAGGTGGGAGGCTGGAAAATCATAAGGAAGAAATGACAACATCCCCTGCAAAATAGCCATGGCAAAACCAGCCCTAGATTTAGAGTAGAGGAAGGTGGTAATGCTTGGGGTATGCACTGAACCCCAAGTAGCTGCCTCAAAAATATCCTTATTCCCCCCTGAGAAATGCAGAAGTGGCAGTAGCCCTAGTGGAATGAGGCCTAATCCCAGCTGGAATCTCCTTGCCATGATGGGAATAAAAAAATGCAATGAAAAACCCAATCCATTTAGAAATAGTTTGGAAAAAGGCTTGCCCTGAGAACTCAAAGCAAAAGAAACAAACAACTGCTGAGACTGCCTAAAATCCTTAGTCCTGCTTAAATAATAGCAAGTGCCTGTGTACATCTAAAGTGTGAAAAATTTTTTCCCCCTTATTTTGGGGATTTGCATAAACGGTAGGCAAATGCATAGTTTGGTTTAAAGCCACACTAGAAACCACTTTAGGCATAAAGGAAGGATTATCGAAAAGATCCCCTATCCTTATAAAAAATCAGGAAAGGCTCAACCCATAAGGGCCTGTAATTCAGACACCCTTCTTGCAGAGGTAATCTTGTACAAAAAAGCAGTCTTCCATGACAAATATTTCAATTCAGCAGTAGCTGCAGGCTCAAAAAGGGTTTTAGGTGAGTTTCTCCAACACAAAATTGAGGGCCCAAGCAGGAGTAGGAGCTCATTTCTTATATTCTTTGCCCCTCTTTAAGAAATTGCTTGAACAAAGGATGAGAAAACAATGGTGGGTCACAATCATAGTGAGCTGAAATTGCTGCAGCATGAATCTTAATGGAAGAGAAAGACAAACCTTTGTCCAATAACTCAGTAAGATATTGAAGAGCCACACTCAAATTTGGCTCAGAAACATCCCAATCCTTTGTTGACACCAAAATAAAAATCTCTTCCATTTTCCTGCATACACTTTCCTTGTGCTAGGTCTTCTGGCGTCCATAATCACATTCAAAACTTGTTGAGGAAGCTGAGACCTGCTAGGTTCAAAACAGAATATGCCAAGCTGTTAGATAAAGGGGTGAAGCTTGACATTGAGCAGATGCCGTCCTTCTGAGACAATAGGTGTGGAATCAAGGTAAGGCCATGGAGGCTTTTCCCAGACCCCCAGCAATGGGTACCAGTGCTGCCGAGGCCAATCTGGAGCTATTAAAATCATCCTTGGCTTGTCTTGTCTGACCTTTAGAAGTACCTTTGGGAGGAGAGGCAGAGGTGGAAAGGCATACACATGAAGTTTTTTCCAACTGAAAAAAAGAGCATCCACCCAGGCTGTGTGATGAAACCTTTTTGCAAAACTTTGGCAGCTGGTGGTTCAGTGGAGAAGCAACAGATCTATGTCTGGAGTTCCCCATGACACTGTCAATGTCTGAAATACATGAAGATCCAGTTTCCATTTGGGGGATCCATGATTTGCCTGCTTAACACATCTGCTAAGGAGTTCTGTGCTCCTGGCAGAAACCTTTTGAAGATTCAGCTGCAAGCTTACAGTCTCCCACAAAATCATTGCTTGCCTGCATAGAGGATAAGAATGTGTTCCCCTTGTTTGTTGATGTACCACATGACAGTTGTGTTGTCTGTTAGAATCAACACCTGCCCTGGAAGAATAAACCTTGGAAGCCAGTAATGCAAACTGAACTGCTAACATCTCCTTCATGTTGATATGTAGATGCTGCAGTCTGGCAGGCCACTTGTCTTGTATCCACTTTCCATTCAGATGAGCTCCCAAGCTGTGTCTGAGGCATCTGTCGTTAGAATCTGACTCCCTGGCGGGTCACAGAGAGTCCCTTGTTTAGGTGACATTCCTGAGCCCACCACAAAAATTCCTTTTTGAATGCAAGGTATTATTTAGTGACAGTGTCAAATCCTGGCAGTGCTGTGTCCATACATTTTGAGATACCATTGTAGCTTCCTCATATGCAGTTTGGCATTGGGAGTACCAGAATACAAGATGCCATGAACCCTAAGGCTTGAGGACTATCTTTTGCAGTCAGCCCGGACTGATGAGATAGTTGGTGGAAGTAAGAAGATTCTTTGTTTTGTCCGGGTTAAAAGGCCATCTGGAGCTACTGTGTTCAGTCTCACACCCAGAAAGCACATGTCTTGAGAGGGTACTGAACTGGACTTTATTTTACGTTCTGGGAGTACCCTAGGCATCTGCTTTTTCTTATCCTGTTCCCAAAATGCTGAAATGGCCTTCCTTGAGCCAGAATCAGGCAATGCGTCCAAATAAGGATAGATTTGTATTCCTTTAGCCCTGAAGAAAGTAAACACTGGAGCCATAACGTTTGTGAATACTCTGGGCAGTAGATAAGCCAAAGGGCAATGCAGAGAACTGATAATGAGAATTCCCAGCTCACGCAGATATTTCCTGCAAATTAGTCTGATAGGAACATGAAGGCAAGCTTCCTTGAGATCCAAAGTTACCATCCAATGATCTTTGCCCAGCAGAGGTAAAAGCTGTTGTAACGCAACATTTTGAACTTGGGAATGTCCAGATAAGTGTTGAGGATAGACAGATCCAAAATTGGTCTCCAAGTGTTCCCCTTTTGGTACTAGGAACAGGCGAGAATAAAATCCTAGGCCCCTTTCTGGCACAGGAACCGGGTGAATTGCCCCTATTTGGAGCAACAGAGAAAATTTTCTTGTGAGCCTCTTTCCTTTGTTGAGGAGGAATGTCTGGCATGCCTTTGAAAGGAGGCAAGGTATGGAAATAAAACCTGTAACCTGGTGAATGATATCCAATACCCATCTGTCTTGTGTAATTAAACTCCAGTTTTCTTTGAAAAGTGCCAACCTTCCTCCCAAAGGTGCTGCCAGGCAGAAGATTCTGGCAGCTGAAAAGGCAGGTCATTGTGTCTGTTTACGAAAGGACTGACCCCTGCCCTCACCAGAAGACTGAGCAGGTGAACTCCCTGTTCTAGGCCTAAAAGAACCTTGAGCTCTGCCCCTACCACGTCTAGACCTACCCCTAGACTGGGAATCAAGCAGGATATGTCCACCCTTGGTAGGCCAATTTCTACTAAACTAAGGAGGCTGAACCTGCAAAAAATCTTTAACAGTCTGCATAGACTTAGCCTTGTCTTCCATTTTCTTTAGAACTGCTTCCACAGGCGAACCAAACAACACATCAGATTGCAAAGGAGCATCTAAAATCCTTGTTTTCACATGCTCAGCCAAATTCTGATCCCTCAACCAGGCGTGCCTGAAGAACGAACCAGTGGCAGCCACCCTCGAAGAGGCCTGCACAGCATCAAAACCACATTGCAAAGAATGCTTACCCACCTGTTCAGAAACATGAACTAAATCCTGCAACTCTTTACACTCAATCCCTTTCCCGCCAAAGCATCTACCTTAGACTTTAATTGTGAAAGGAGATAATTTTGGTATTTCAACATGTGAAACTGGCAATTCAAAGCTCTCATGGCCAAAGTGGAAGAAGTATACACTTTCTTTCCCCATCTATCCAAAGCCCTAGCCTCTTTATCTGGAGGAACAGGATTTTTAACAACAGAAGCCTTAACACCTTTAGGCCCCTGTGAAACAGTTTCTGGGTCTGCCCTAGGACTCTTAAAAGATACTTATGAGCTTCAGGCACCCTATAATATCTATCCGGTTTAACTGGAGCGGAGGCAAAGAGTCAGGGTTCAGAGAAGCCTCTGCAAAACATCCTCTACCACATCTAGAACAGGAGGTATAGCTAAAGGCCTATGCTGGGGTAGAAACAAAAAAACCCCAAGCCTTTTCCTGGAATCAGAGAAATCCTGACCTTCCCATTTAAAATGTTCCTCATGGAATGAAGAGTCTCTGAAAAAGAAAAATCCTCAGGAGGAGAAGCAGAAGGAGTAGAATCATCTACATCAGAATCAGAGTAAGGGAATACTCCTGCAAGTCTTCAGCCGAAGACTCAGAAGCATCCAAACACTGCTCAAAACTCCCAAGCTCAGGTTCCACCCTAGGCCTCTTATCAGGAGGGGGCATAGAACCTCTAATCATTGTAATCAAATCTTGTGCCATCTTACGCCTATGCTTCCTAGGTACAGACCCTGAAGAACTAGGGGAACTCCTGAAACAAAACCTGGCCTGCCCTGGAGAAGCCTTGGAAACAGCAGGAGGGCCTAACCACCTTAGGAAGGGAGGGAAGAACAGCTACCTGAGAAGCCCCTTCCGCCTGGCCTACCTCCTGAGAGGTCACATCTTGCAGTAATAAAGTCTCTCCTGGGATTCCAAAGAAATTTCTGGCTGAACCCCCGGCTCCACGAGCCTCTAAAGAACCGATGTCCGGACGGGTTCTTCCAGCCTAGGCTTTGCTGTTTTGTCCTTGCGCTTTTTGAAGGGCCCCGGGCATCCGGGGCATTTTATAATTCCCCGTTCCCCAAAAAACTAACCTGGCCAATCTAACTTCCTTTTAGTGCTTTGTTTCTGCCAAGGCGAAAAACCGCGGCTATAAAAGGGTTCCAATATGGAATCCCTTATATCTGTTTCCACAAGAAAACAGTTTTCACCTACATCCGGTAAAATCTGAGGAAAGAAAAACAAAAATCCCCAACGGGATTACCAACTTGATTCGGTCTGAAACTATTTGAAAACCCAGAACGCCAACCTCCCCTTGCAAAACTGCTTCTGCATCGGACCATGCGGCAAAAGACTGAGGATAGGGCGGGGTCATGCGCGTACCCGGGCGCCGGGCGTAGACAACCCTTGACCCCCCCCTTTTGGTATTCGGGCCGACTGGGACAGGGACTACCCAAGTGTTAGGACTGCAGCAATGTGGTATGAAGAACATCTTAGTAAATATTTTTCACTTAAAATCTCAGGACATTTGCCAAGATTTTTCTCAGGACAAAACTACCCAGATTGGGACTGCCCCTCAAAAAGAGGGACAGGTGGTAACTAACCAAAAAGTATTACAGAGAATGATGTACATTGTATTGGATCACCCATTACCAACAGTCCAAAAAGTAGGTGTGGGGAAAACCAGCTATAGAAGTTCATTACAAAAAACAAAAGTAGCAGTGGGCATGGTTACAGTGTCTTAAAACAGCAAGACACAAAGTCATAAAATATCAAGATTTGCAGGCAGACATGGGGCAATGTGGAGGAAAATGCCAAGAACAATAGTAGTAGAAGGAGCAATGGGGGGAATAAAAACAAAACCTACAGTCATTTTAGATATGTTAGTATGAATTGTGGGCTAGGGGGAACTTATGGATAACAAAGATTGAAGCAATACTAATTTCATGAACTTTAACCAAACCCTGACTTAGAAATGGGGTCCATTCCCATAACAGTATTAGAAACCTAACAGATTTGGATAAATTAAACCATACATCTGACACATCCTCTTAAATGGTATGTTTATAAAACATGCAACCTGTACAAGTTTAACCCAGACATGTGAATTACTACCCTATTATCTTTTAACTGGAATATCCAGAAAATACTATGCTTACATGATCGATTTAAGTGAATTCAATGCAACTTTCTAAATAGCCTTACAACTCCTGGAAGAAAGAAAGTAAAAAACAAACAAGCAGTTTAGCTATCCAAAAGGAGTAGAATGTTAATGCAGGATAAAAAAAAGAGTGGAAAGAAAGGTAGAAATACAAAACATGACAGTATCTCAAACTTCCAAATGCTCCACATCTGTAATCACAAGCAAATAAATGAAGTCAAAAAACTATACTAGAACAACACTCTGAGCAATGGCTAACACATACTTAAAAGATTAAAGTTATCCGCTAAAGAATTCTTGCAACATGGTCAAAATTCAACCCTAATTCCTCTTCCAAAAACTCATCATTCAAACCTGCAATAGAATTCATCTCTTATTTCATAGATAGCATAGTGTTCCTAACCAAGGATTCACACATCTAATCCCAACCCTGCCCACTAGCCATATATCACTATGTCCCCTCTCACCTTCAAACCAGTGAACTCATTCTATATAAATAACTCAAAGTCAAACCATGCTCAGCTTCAGCTGATGACCTTCCAAGTGAGTACCTTAAAACAGCAGCAAGTAGCACTGCCCATCTTGTCTCAATCCTTATAAATAGGTCAGTCCAGGAATCCCATAGTCCCTTTCTTTGGAAACAATCACACATTATCTATCTATACAAAATAGGAAATTCAACAGACATCACTAACCTTAGACCTAAAGTGATCTTTGGTTCATGTGAGAATAGTAGGCTACTTGCCCTGAAGTCAGAATCAGACCGTGCACTCTGTGTTTATGAGGTGAAGAAAGTAACTATCAGGCTAAACCTACCATCTCTGAAATACTGGAAAAACATGGCTTCCATACCTACCATAGTACTAACACTGCACCTCAAACCCTTATAGATACTGTTAGCAAAGAAAGAGATAACAAACTAGTATCATCCTTATTTCTTTGTCTAAAGCCATCAACACAATTTGTCACAACTAACTTATACTTCAAATGTCCACATTATACAAAAAAGTATCAATCTTTTTGTAGTTTACATTCCAGGAATAATTTAGAAACTATGGAGATAATACTAAATTGGATCAAAATTACCCTCAGGAGACCATTGTACTAGGAGATGTTAACATTGACTGGGCCCAATGCTCCGCACAGACCAACCCATGCCTATTAATCTACGGCTTCTCCTAAAATATTGTCTCACCTACAAGAATAGGAACTGCTCTCCAAAAAGAAAGTATAATTGATTGGATACTTACTAATAAAGAAGGACACAAATATACAACTGGGACCCTCCCGAATGATCTCAGTGACCACCACGTCACCTACGAATAAGAAACAAATTGACCAGCATAAATCCCCTTTATATAGACTTGTTAGAAATAATAAGAAATTTGTACCAGCACTATTCCTAACTGAACTTAGATCCTGTAACTGGTCCAAGCTAAAAACCCTGCCCCTTGAAGAGAGCGTGTCTTACTTTACTGACACATTCCTCAACATTCTTGACTCCCACGCACCTAACAGACGCATTCGTACCAAGACTCGGATAGCACCATGGCTAACTAGTGAAACCAAATCTAAAATCAAACTAAGAGATCAGGCCTGGAACAAATGGCGAACTACTAAGGCACCTCTAGATCGCATTAAATTCCAGGAACTTAGAAATTCAACAAAAAAAGACTCCACCCTAGATAAAAGAACTACTTCTGTCACCTTCAAGAGAAACACCAGAACAATCCAAAGAAGTTTTGGGCAGGCTTAAACACCCTCCTCCACCCAGGGAAAGCAACTACTCCCACCCCAGAAACACTTATTGAAAACCCAGTAGAGATTGTGAATACTTTTAACTCCTTTTCACTGAGACCATTCAGGCCCTGACTAATCAACTTCCCCATCCTTCCTCCTCCGACCAAGGTTAATGGTGAATCCTAACCCCCTTTACTATCCAGCCAGCTCCCACCTCCTATATTAGATCACTACTGAAGAAACTTAAGCCAACCACCCTGTCGGCCGACATCCCAGCTGAATATCTACAAATAGCAGCAGATGTCATAGCATATCCGTCTCAATTCTAATTAACCGAACTATAACTGAGGCCACTATCCCCTCCATTTGGAAGGTAGCCCATGTCATCCCACTTCATAAGGGTGGCACCTCTACTGACCCATCAAACTATAGACCTATAGCAATACTGTCGCCAATAGCCAAAATCTTGGAAAGATGTGTTCATAAACAACTCCTTAGCCATCTCACCCTAAATAATCTACTGTCCAAATCTCAGCATGGTTTCAGACCCCACCATAGTACGACCACACTCTCATTTACCGACTCAATCAATAAAACCGTAATAACAAAATAATTTCTCAGCCCTCTTTCTTGACTTGTCAAAAGCCTTTGACATGGTCAACCACCAACTACTACTCACACTCTTGAAACCTTTTACCTTGATTACCCGGCTCTTAACTGGTTCAAAGCTTACCTCTCTGGAAGACAGCAGGCAGTTCGATGGGAAAATAAGATTTCTCAACCATTGCCAAATACCATAGGGGTCCCCCAAGGCTCTATACTTGGTCCTCTTCTCTTCTCTGTATTCATAAACGACCTTTACTCAGTCATCCCTAAGGCCACCTGCATCCAGTATGCAGATGATTCCACATTGATTTGCTCGGATATCTCCCTCCCTGACCTACAAGTAACAACCCAAAACTGTTTTACCATAGTTGAAAAGTGGCTCTCAGAACGGAAACTCATTCTAAATCCAAAAAAAAACAAGTTACTAGTATTTCATCCCACCTCAGTTAGTCCATCAGTCCAAACCACAGCCCAATCCAATAATTGTCCATTCTTCGTGCAATCTATTAATGGTATCATGATTGAGCCTGTTACCAACACTAAACTATTAGGAGTCACCATTGATAGTAGGCTTAGATTTGATATGCATATCAGTCAAACCGTAAAGACTGTAAATAAGAAACTTGGTTCCTTGTATAGAATTAAAAACTTTCTAACCCCTACTGCCAAACTAACCATCTCCGAGCATCTACTTTCCACATTACTGTATGCCTCCCTGTGCTTTCATTCCTTAACAAAAGTGAGATCAATAAACTCTGCTGCCTATAATCACATCACCAGATTTGTAGTAGGAGGTCCTTACAGAACTCATCACTGCATTAACTTATGGAAACTTGACTGGCTAGAATTATCTAATCTGCTCAAACTAAACCAACTCACAGAAGCTTTAAAATTATTAAGCAACCAGATAAAACCCCTCCTTGCAAAATCTTCTTACACCATACTCTAATCTTACCTGTCTTCCCTCACATAGAGTCCTGGTCCAAACCATCAAATCCAACAACTCAGCCGGAGAAGCCCTCTTTGCTAACTCTATAGGAAAGTCTGAATTCCCTCCCCCAAAAATTTAAGACTTACTACATCCCAATATCTATTCAAAACAATCTTAAACAATTTTTAAAGAACATTGGCTGTGCCCATGTAACAACCCAGACTAGTTCTCTCTGATACACAACTAGTAGTATTCTCCACCTGTTTGACTAGGTTTTTTTTTTCCCCTTAATCCAAATAATTTTACATAATTCCACCATCATGGGTACCTATGGTCAAGCCCCATTGCCTGACTTGACTCTAAGCAATGGGATATCAACCTAGAATATCAACTATAATGTATCTAAAAAAGGAAGATTTATTTTATCACTGATTCTGTTTATGTGAACCTCAATTTTTTTATGTATTTGAAAGTGTACTTATTTTATATAAATGAAAGTGTAACTTTTTTTTGTGGATTTTTTTGGCCTCCGCTGAAAATGGACATGTATCCAGTGGCCCATGGTCAACAAATGTAAAATAAATAAATAAATAAATAAAAAACATTAGGTCTATCAAGAGCAGCCTTCTATGGTTCAAGAGCTAGTTGTTCAATAGGTATCACTCTGTAAAATTGCACTCTAATCCATACCTCCCAGCCACCACCATCCTTATTCTCCTTCTTTAACACCCCAGCATCCAGTGATACACAACTGGCTTTAATACAATACACTGATGACTTCATCCCATATTTTATGGGGTGGATAACTTACACCTCCAAAAATTACTTAGGAAGCTGTAACAGACACTGGAAAATGGATTTGTAATGCAAAACCCCGCTCAACTATCCTCAAATGCTGGTTTAGAGCTCTTTTTTGAAAACAGCATTCATAATCCTCAATAATACACCATCTGATGTCACTGCTAATAGCAAATAATGAGGAAGGATAGTGGATGATTATAAGTATTACTGAGTTTAAAAATAGTGATAGTAATACTTTGTAATGATAAAAGTGGATGATGATGACTAAAATTTTCCCGGTGAGTGCCAGCTAGAGCAGCCAGTGAATCCCCAAAGACTTGGCCCCCCTGCAGGGGGGCTGGTCTCAAATCATGGTCTAAATATAAATACCAAAAATGCATTACTGTATCTTTTTGGGAAAATCACCAACCCTGAAATGAAAAATGACAATTAAGACTTGACCCATTTGTTCATTTTTGGGGAAATTTATGGACAGTGACTTAACTTTACCAAGGGTCTTTTTTAAAAAAGTCCTTCTATATTGCAAGATTATAAACAAAGGGATTGTGTCTAGATCTAGGATGTCATTGACCCTTTGCTCAGCCTTGATTGGGCCAATCATTGCACATAATGCCCTTTTGGGATGTATCTGTTCAGATACATGCCCAAATGAGCTCACACAAACACACCTTAAAAGGATACAAGGAAACAACAGGTCCAACATGGACCATCTGAAATTTTCACTATAGTTAGTATCCTACAGACTCAAAAACGTGACCTGTGTTCTAGACCATCCTCTGACCATTACTAATGGTTTTACTGCCCTCAGTAAGTCAAATGTCATCAGAAATACTTTGCCTAGGCATTTACAACTCTTCTGCAACATTAATAGAACAATCTGGGGGAAAAAAGAGGATACCAGTTTTTAACAGACCCCCTCCACATAAAACAAAATTCATCCCTGTCCCTTTTTAAGTGCAGCCACGGTATATAGACGGAAAAAAAATGTCCCCAGAACTTCCTCATGTGCTACAAAAGGCCAGATGCAGCTCCTAAATGGTTTATCCTAGGCCCGGTCTAATCAAATTATCTGCTGTATGAGCCCAGTTATTTCATTGTAATACAATTATCAACTTGGTGACAGGTAAGGCTAATGTATAACCATTGGGATGTTATTTCAAACACAAAAAAGGGAAAATTTTCTAGATAAAATGTCCAGCAAACAGCTATGCTAGTACTTTCCTTAGCCATGACCCTAAAAAAAGCCTTACAT
>NW_025051624.1:0-12965 GCF_019279795.1 Protopterus annectens | reverse complement strand
AAAAAGTGCAGACCACAAACCTTCTTAATGTAAAACAGCCTGTATGAAGCCCAAGTGCTTAAACCAAAAGACTTAGAATAACAGTTACAATTTAATCAGGCTACTACCAAGCAGTAATAAATGCAGCAGAATAAATAAAATTGAGTGCTTTTAAGAAAAGCAAAATAAAGTAGGAGGAAAGACAAATACAGTAAAAGCAAATTAATTTTTTTGGGGGGCCTTCTCAAATCTTCTCTCTGTATTAAGTAGAATGAACACTAGACTCAGAATATGATCTCACTGTACTTGGCTAAGTGAGCAAATGAGATGGACCCAGGAGGAGTGTTCTAATACAGACTTACAGGAGGGGCGGGCAATTCCAGAGCTAGCAACACTAATACCAACACAAGAACAGGGAGGGAGGGTAGGAAACTAACTGCAGAGAGACACAGAGCACACTGTTCAGAAACACACAACTAGGAAACAGAAAAAATGAAAATACAGTACTTTTAAAACTGCAATTTTGTACTTAACAGAATATTAAATGCACTACTGCAAGTTTTACTTAGCTTCAGCTTCTAATACAGATGTTTGTAGCCAAGCAAGTCTCTCAGGAGTTGAGCTAAAATCATACTTTGTTGAAACATCTTTTGATTTAATTACAGCATTCAGTCTTCTTGGGTAAGTGTCTATCAGCATGGCACATCTTGACTTGGCAATATTTGCCCACTCTTCCTTGTAAAAGAGCTCCAAATCTGTCAGATTGCAAGAGCATCTGTTGTGCACAGCCATCTTCAGGTCACCCCACAGATTTTCTATTGGATTACAGTCTGGGCTGTGGCTGGGCCATTCCAAAACTTTAATTGTCTTCTGGTGAAGCCATTCTTTTGTTGATTTGGATGTATGCTTAGGGTCATTGTCATGTTGAAAGGTGGAATTCCTTTTCATCTTCAGCTTTCTAGCAGACACCTGAAGGTTTTGGGCCAAAAGTGATTGGTATTTGGAACTGTTCATAATTCCCTCCACCTTGACTTGACTAAAGCCCCAGTTCCAGCTGAAGAAATGCAACCCCAAAGCATTATACTGCCACCACCATGCTTCACCATGGAGATGGTGTTCTTTTTGTGATGTGAAGTGTTGTTTTTGCATCAAATGTACCTTTTGGAATTGTGGCTAAAAAGTTCAGCCTTGGTCTCATCAGACCATAACACATTTTCCCACATGCTTTTGGGAGACTTGCTGTATTGTTTTGCAAATTTTAGCCAGGCCTGGATGTTTTTCTGTGTAAGAAAAGGCTTCTGTCTTGCAACCCTGCCCCATAGGCCAAACATATGGAGAATACGGGAGATTGTTGTCACATGTAGTATGCAACCAGTACTTGCCAGAAATTCCTGCAGCTCCTTCAGGGTTGCTGTAGGTCTCTTGGCAGCCTCCCTGACCAGTTTTCATCTGGTCTTTTCATCAATTTTGGAAGGACGTCCAGTTCTTTGCAAAGTCACTGCTGTCCCATATTTTCTCCACTTTTTGATGACTGTCTTCACTGTGTTTCATGGCATATCCATTCCAATGCTATGGAAATTTTTTTGTACCCTTCTCCTGACTGATACCTTTCAACAGTGAGATCCCTTTGATGCTTTGTAAGCTCTCTGCTAACCATGGCTTTTGCTGTAGCAGGCAACTGAGTAAATGTCAGGAAAATCCTACTAGGACAGCTGAACTTTATATGGGGTTAATTAGAGTCTCTTTAATTGATGCTAGGTGTGTACCCAAGAAGACTGAATGTTGTAATTACATCAAAAGGTGCTTCAACCAAGTATTATTTAAAGCACACAACAAAGTATTAGTTTAAGGGTGTGCACACTTATGGAACCAGCGTATTGTGCGTTTTTTATTTTTTATATTTTGTTCCCCTGATTTATTTGTTTTTTAATTGAATTGTACAGGTTATAGGTCACATTAAATGTGGGAAAAGTTTTAAAATAATTTATTGTGGTCTCATTATTTATATCACAAAAACCTGGCATTTTAACAGGGGTGTGTACACTTTTTATATCCACTATACACATTAACTAATGCTGTGGAAACTAGTAACATATTTATATGGTTTACTGTCACGAATAAGGGGATTTAGCTGTACTCATTAAGTTTAGTATTAGAGCACCACATGGCCTAAGTTACTCATTTCTGAATTGCTGCTTATATAGAATTGCCTCATTTGCATGCACTGCACCACTCATTTTACAAATATTGTTAATTAGCATCTGATTATGTGGCCATTAGCATATAGTACTGCTTGGCATGCACTGCTCACAGCATGTGTACCTCTGAATCATACACACTGTGTGTGGGCGCTTCTCATACAAAATCAGTTACTGCAATGTGGCTATGTTTTCTGAATTCCATAGATTGCTTCTAATTAACACACACTGTTTATTTTTAGTACAAGAATTGTATTTAAATTGTATTCATATCATATGCAGAGATTTTCTCTCCAGAAGGACACTGGAAAGAGGCCTTTGTTAGCTCACTTGACCTATATTAGTAAACAATGGTAAATAAATAAATTTACAGAGCAGTAACACTTAACCATTGTATAATAATAGTTTGCATGGAAGTCATGCTTGTTATTGAAACATGAAAGTGTTAACTTAACAGCTAACACAGACCTAACTTTTATCAGACATAGTCTACTAATATCATTAAAAAATCAGTGCCATATTTTGAAAGGTTGGAAGTGTTAGTAGCACATACATGTGGATAAAATGTGTCTCTTGTAAAGCCATCTTTTGGTGGTATAGCGACTTTTGGAGAACTCTCCACCTCTGCAGCACTGTAGCTTCTGTGCACATCATATTCTGAATACCCATCTCACCCACCAAAAGGAGCTAATGACCACTTCAGTGGTGGGTTAACTAATGGTTAGACTAAGTAATGAGATAAGACTGAACCCCCCCTAAGATTATCCCAGTCCAAAATGCCTCATCTATGACTTCAGGAATGATTCTCTCCTGCACATCCTACTGGGAGTATGCCATGACCCTGATACCTACATGTCAAGTTGGGTGCCAGAAACATATGCCACCTGCTATCTCATATGCAGAATCTAGAAGAAAGAGACAGGCTCTTATCTGCCATAGGCACTGAACTGTTAATGAGCATAGCTCCCCTACACCTTGTCAAGATCCTACTGGAGCAGGACTCAACGTGCCAAGCAGGACTCCCATTATGAAATCATTGCTGATGCACTGTGTTTTTGGGGTTCTCCCTTTTCTTTATGTTTGCGTGACAACAAAGTTGGTTCATGTAGTGTAGGGGATGCAAGAAGCTTGTCCCCTGCAAAATCATTTATTTTAAAATTTTTTCATTGTGCTAGGTTCCTGACTAGTTGAATTTGGCGGGTTGGGTCCTTTTTAAGTTGGAATGTAGGGATTTTATAGGTTAAACAATGAACATTTGCACAGATCTCTGTATCTTTGTATGCACACACACACACACACACACACACACACACACACACACACACACACACACACACACACACACATGATGCTCTTAACCCCCCAACCACACTTACCTGTACTAACATTCCATATCAGCAACATATCCACTGTTCAGCCATCCATTCTGTCAACATTAAATCACATGCTTGCGTTTGTCACATAAACGTACTTTTGCTGAAATTTAGGGGACCTAGTTTTATATAGATATATATATATATATATATATATATATATATATATATATATATAAACTATATAGATATATAGATATAGATGATCTACTTCAGTAGATTGAAAATTCATAAAATCGAAATCCTAACTGATGAGACGAAAGCATCTCAAATTCAAAATAATGAAACTTTGACATTCTAAAACTTGTAAGAACCAAGCAGCTATTGAGCATGTCTTACAACATCTGGACGTTCTGAATGGAGATCGCAGAGAAAACATAAGAACAGCTGCTCCATTTAATCACTTAATTTAAATTTAAACTGTACTGTTTCCAACATTTTTGCAGGGGTGGCCAAGCCCCCCTCCAACCCCCCCATGTGATGGGCTGCCCCCTGCACATCCCCTGCTAATTATATATACCAACTCCGAGATCACACTATAGTGGAGAAAAGAGTACATTTTCTCATCTTCACTGCAGAGCAAAGTCAAGAACAGCTGCTCCATTTAAAGTATTTTAAGGTTAAAATGTATATTTGTCAACTTTTTTGAATGAGATCGTGGTGCACTGAGGATCAAAAAATGTACTCTTTTCTCCACTACAGTGCGATCTCGGAGTTGACATATATAATTAGCAGGGTGGGGGTGAGGGGTGCAGCTCCCCTGCAAAAACATTGGCAATGGTATATTTTTAATGAAATGTAAGTGTTTAAATGGAGCAGTTGTTGTTATGTTTTCTCTATGATCTATATTCAGAATGTCTGCGTATTGTAGGACATGCGCAGTAGGTGCTTCAGAATGTTAATGTTTTGTTATTTTGAATTTGTGATCTTTTCACCTCATCAATTAGAATTTCGGTTTTCCAAACTTTTGATCTACTGAAGTAGATCTATATATATATATATATATATATATATATATATATATATATATATATATATATATATATATATATATATATATATATAGATATATAGATATCCAAGCAAAGGGTAAAAAGGTTACACAGACAAACCATTCAGGAAAAAATGCAACAAAGACTCAGTCAGGCTAGAGCATTTACTGTGCAGTACTTTAAATCTCCTGCAGTGGAGGCTTGGGGTATATGCAAATGACCCTTTAAGGACATACAAGGTGTTTCACCTACATGGCTTCTGAATGTTATAGGCTCATAGATTAGTACAGGCTAACATTGTTCCAATGTTCCATTTTAAATCTAACTAATTACATCATATGAGAATCAAACCCTGCACCTTGTGTCTGCAAGGTAAACACTTTAGCCATTATGCCAACTTCCCACCCTTCATAACTTTTTACCTTTTAAGTTTTTATGGGTACATTTAGGCCATAAAAGCCAAATCCCACTAGGTGTAGAAATGCCATGTTTCAGACCTGGTCTGTACAGCATTAGTGGATTGTTTGACAATACTTTAGAAATACAAGGCTTGTAATCAGGGTTGCCAGATTTCCAGCACCCCAGGTAGGGACAAAAAAGAAGAAGGTCTCTCACGGCAAGTGAAGACCAAAAAAAAAAAAAAAAAAGGTCTTCGAGACCAAAAAAAAAGAACTGAGCTCACTCAGTAGCTATGCACTAAACACGGAGCTTCTCGTGTTTAATGCATTGCAGTTCCGCATTCAACACGAGAAGCTCCGTGTTTAGCGATTTTTGATTGGCCCGGTATATCGACATATGGGCCAATCAGTCATCGAACACGTCGTTTACGCGAGAACACAAGAAGCTCCGTGTAGTAATTTTGATTGGCCCGTATGCCAGGTATACGGGACAATCAAAAAAAAAACAAACAAAGCGGAGGCTGGCCGGGATTTAAACCGGCAGGGCGGGACTCGGGATCAGGCTGCTGATCTCGGGACAGTCCCGCCCAAATAGGGACGTCTGGCAACCCTGCTTGTAATCCACCAGGATGCCCATAAAGATTACGATGCCTGCAAAATATCCCAAACAACATTCAAGCAAAGGATAACAAGGTATACAGACAAACTGTTCAGTAAAAACTGCAAGAAAGACTCAGTCAAGCTACAGCCATCACAGTGTAATATCTTAACCACTTGTAATGGAGGCCCATGAGATAGATACAGATTATGTGCACATACAGACATACACACACGTGTGTGCATGTGTGCATGTGTGTGTGTGTGTGTGTGTGTGTGTGTGTGTGTGTGTGTGTGTGTGTGTGTGTGTGTGTGTGTGTGTGTATATGATATATATTTATATGAATGAATATACTTGAGTATGTTACATATTCTGACAGAGGTGTAGCTTCCTTTCATTTTTTAAACTATAACAAACTGCTCAGAAGCAGCTTCTTTGGGTTATGCCACATGCAGAGTATTAAAGCTCTTCAGTTTTGACCTAATTTCTGAATGCTGGTAATGCACTGAAGATCATTTGGTGTCTGTCACTTGCATCCCCTAACACTTTGCTCTTGGGCCAGAGCTACCTTCACCCCGAGCATCTTCTAGAAGCATTCTGCTAATCATACGTTTTGTTTTCAAACATGGACTAGTCCATCAAACAGAAAATTAAAAAAAAATTGCAGTTGTGGTGATGCCTATAAATGGTAAATGGTTTTCAGCTGGTGCTAAGATCTGTAGTAGTGCAGATTAAGTCTTGTCACGTGGCTCCACTTCTCCATATTAGTATTTACCATCACACTCAGATTATCTCATGACAAATGAGTATTCAGTAAACTTTACATTACTGCCTGGAGCTTTAGATTTATATTTTTGGTCTGTATCATGGCTTGGTGCTTTGCCTCTTTATAGCTTAATAAAAATATTAATCTAAATATTGTAGCCATACCATTTTACTGTTTTTCTACAACAAAAGGAATGGGAGAGGTACCATTCATATATTACATTTTGTTAAAAAATGTTTTGCATGTAATGAAGATTATTAACATTGAAATGTGAACATGTTTCTTACACAGCTATGAAATATTACTCACTGAAGTCTTTATAAACCTGGTGGTTCAGTGCATACTCTTAAGGAAAGAAACAGCACAAGACAAAGCAAAGACAATATTGCATAAAGTTCTGTTTCAGTTAGGCTAACTAATCTTGTGGTACTTATTTGTGTCTCTGATTTAATTTGTATCTGGAAAACGGAGATTACAGAGTTGTCCATCCTCAAAACAATGCCCAAGGCGAGAACTCATGGCTAAATCTTAATTTAGCAAGTTTTGGCAGAATGATCAAAATAAGGCAAAAAGACAACAAACTATATTTTTTAATGAAATGCTAAGCACCATTTGGGCTATAAAGAAACAAGAGAAACAAAAGAAAGCCATGTTATTGTTTGAGAGCACCTAAAATGTTTCCTTTTCTGCCATCATCATTTTGAAGTGTCTCCTCCTGTCATGTCTCTTTCCAAGCACCAAAGCTTTGTTACTGTGGCTGTAGGCATAGCCTGGCTCTGATGTGAATGACAGGAGAAAACCAGAGAAAGATAGAGCCAAGAAATATGCTACAGAACAAGGCTGGCATTGTGCCAAATTCTAATTAGACCTGCATGCTGACACTCTGATGGGCAAATACTGTTCCCTGCATCTTTCTCCCTCTCTCTCACCACACTGATTACTGGTGAAGCACCGATGACCATCACCGTGGTAACAGAGCACTCTCAAGATGCAATATATCACGTATTTATTAAAGAACATCAGTTACACTCGATAGCAGTATTTTTCAGTTCAAACTCAATTTCATTCTGCCAGAAGATTTGCTATAAAATCAGTATACATATGAGGAAATGCCGTGGGGAAAGGCAAGTCACTAGAGACCATACTGTCAAGAGGTTTTCTGTGTAGAAATGCAGATTTTTTATTATTTACTCTGATCATAAAAAATTTAAACATTCTACCCAATTATGAATTCACTGAATTATGAATAAATTATTCAGGAAGTATGAAAAGGAATTGGAAAGATCTGTGATTTATAAAATGTAGCAAATTTTTAATAATCCTGTTATCCCAAATATTAACATTTTGATGTACTTTGTAACTAGAATTCTTGTTTTCACAGAAACTTAATTTCTTATGCTGGTTTTAGTATTTATTTTAAGCACCTGAGGCATCAAAAAAGGAAGATACTAACAGAGGCAAATGCATAACTCATTCTTGCTTCTTGGCACTTATACTCTTTGTAATTAGGGCATTGTTTACCTGAGGTCATTCCATTAGGGCACTGTTTACCCTGAAGTCTTTCCATTGGGGCACTGTTTACCCTGACGTCTTTCCATTAGGGCACTGATTACCTTGAAGTCGTTCCATGAAGGCACTGTTTACCTTGAAGTCGTTCTATTAGGGCCCTATTTACTTTGAAGTCTTTCCATTAAGGCACTGCTTACCTTGAAGTCGTTCCATGAAGGCACTGTTTACCTTGAAGTTGTTCTATTAGGGCACTGCTTTCCTTGAAGTTGTTCTATTAGTGCACTGTTTACCTTGAAGTCTTTCCATTAAGGCACTGTTTACCTTGAAGTCATTCCATGAAAGCACTGTTTACCTTGAAGTTGTTCTATTAGGGCACTGCTTTCCTTGAAGTTGTTCTATTAGGGCACTGTTTACCTTGAAGTCTTTCCATTAAGGCACTGTTTACCTTGAAGTCGTTCCATGAAGGCACTGTTTACCTTGAAGTTGTCTTATTAGGGCACTGCTTACCTTGAAGTTGTTCTATTAGGGCACTGTTTACTTTGAAGTTGTTCTATTAGGGCACTGTTTGTTGAAGTTGTTCTATTAGGGCCCTATTTACTTTGTAGTCTTTCCATTAAGGCACTGTTTACCTTGAAGTTGTTCTATTAGGGCACTGTTTACCTTGAAGTCTTTCCATTAAGGCACTGTTTACCTTGAAGTCGTTCCATGAAGGCACTGTTTACCTTGAAGTTGTCTTATTAGGGCACTGCTTACCTTGAAGTTGTTCTATTAGGGCACTGTTTACTTTGAAGTTGTTCTATTAGGGCACTGTTTGTTGAAGTTGTTCTATTAGGGCCCTATTTACTTTGAAGTCTTTCCATTAAGGCACTGTTTACCTTGAAGTTGTTCTATTAGGGCACTGTTTACCTTGAAGTCGTTCCATGAAGGCACTGTTTACCTTGAAGTTGTTCTATTAGGGCCTTGTTTACCTTGAAGTCTTTCCATTAAGTCTGTACTTATTTCCTTGTTTCACTTGAAAGAAAGTTACTGTTTGTCGTTTTTGCATTTAAGTTACCTGTAACACATTGCACTTAAGTTACCTGGCACTTGCACGCTAAAGCAATTATATAAGTCAGCACTAAAAATTAAAAGCACTACACCCTCACTCCTCACTGGCCCTTGTTTTCAATTATTAAGGAATTCCCAATATTATTCTAGCATGTCCAAAGGTCAGTTGTCAATCTCCTCTCCGGTCCAGCTGGTGAATCTGGGAATCTTGAGGCAATGTTACAACTGCCTCATGTACACAGACAACCCTCCTCCTCCCAACAAATTCCAACACATGTGAGAGATGCAACCATATAGCCAAACTGGAGGCTAAGCTCTCTCAACTCAGAAATGGCATAACCAGTCAGGAGGAGAAGGAAACCACACTCACTACAATTCCAGTCTCACATAGACCTACCACGACAGGAAACCAAACACATAATCACACAAAAACATACTTGGAGGCTCTAAATAAAGATCTGCCTAAGCAGCAGAGACCTCCAAAGCAAACACCCAAGCAACCGCTACCCCAAAACAAAACACGTGCAACACATATCTCACAAAGCCAGTGTGCCGAACAGTCACAGCCCTTAAAACTAAACAACACACCTGATACACTTGTAATAGGTGACTCTATCATCAGGCACACTGATGTCCCGCTCACCAGGGTGAACAAGGAGAGGGTCACAGTGAGCAGCCTATCGGGCGCTAGGATCCGCCACATAACACAAGCACTCAGGTCACTCCAAGGCAAGTACAAATATGACTCAGTCATTGTCCATGCTGGTGTGAATGACCTGAGACGTACCTCTCTGGACTACATGAAAAGAGACATAAAGGAGCTCTCTGAGCATGTAGCCCAGGCCGGTATGACCCTGACCTTGAGTAGCATCTTACCCTCACCAAGAATGATGCCACAATATGAAGACAAGATGATCAATTTCAACAATTGGCTTAAGTACTGGTGTCATTCAAAGGGGATCCAATGCCTGTCAGCTTGGGATGATATGCTCGACAAACCACGATGCTTCACTAGGGACGGCTTGCACCTGTCACCCCTGGACTTCGGATATTGGCAAAGGCTCTTGCTACCCCCATAGTGCCTTTTTAGGCAAGGCTCAAAGACAAACCCACCTCCATAGGTATCACAAGGGATAAGAAACTAAGAGTAATGCTACTCAACGCATGAAGTCTAAACCTCAAGATGCACGCGACTCAAAACTCTCCTTAGCATGGAGAACATCGAGTATCTGTGCAGTAACAGAAACCTGGTTCAGGGCTCCCGAGAGCACCCCAGCACTACCAGGTTATACCTCATACCATGCATTCTTTCGGCCCCAAAACTTGGACCGAACCACAAAAGGAGGGGGAGTATTGATATTCATCAAAGATACCCACACCTCCAGGTTGGTGGCAAAGCACGAAGCATCAGAGACTATCCATGTGCAACTAACAGTGGGTAAAACTGCCTTCCAGTTTATAGCCTGCTACAGACCACCCTCCCAAACCCAGGAACCCCACTCAGCCTTTCTGAGAACACTGGAAAATATGAAGGTCCCTCCAAACACCATTATATTGGGCGGCTTCAACTACCCAAACATAGACTGGGAGCATTACTCTAGCTCCAACACCCTAGCCCAAAGGTTCCTAGAATTTATAAACTCAAATGCTATGGAACAACATTTACCACTCCACAAGAGGGGAAAACATACTGGACCTGATCATCACCAACATGGGGAATCTATGCTCCAGACCAGAAGTGTATCCCTCACTGGTAAGATCAGACCATAAACTAATCTCACTGGATATTCACATCCTGACCACACCCCCTGCCCAGAAAACCACAGTGAAAAACTTCTCTAAAGCAAATTTCACACTCCTCAAAACCGAGGTGGAATCCTTCAAAGCCCCCGGGCCTGTGGAAAATATGGCCCAGACCACAGAATCCTTTATAAACACATTCTATGAACACCTTTAGGAATGCATGGATCATGCGATCCCAAATAAAACCAAGACCCAATCCTCCAAAGGCAGACGTCCTGTCTGGTGGACCCCAGCCATAAACAAACTATGCAATAGAAGGAGGAAGATACTAAATGATAGAGCAAAATCCCAAAAAGGGAAGGCATCACTGATCAGTATTAGCAAAAAACTAAGGGCACTCATAAAATTGTCTAAGGCCAACCGAGAGAAAATTGCACAGGACACTAAGGATAATCACAAGGCTTTCTTTAGTTATGTTAGGAACCTGGGTGGTAATTCCCAGATATGCTCAGAATTAGTCCAAAATGACAAAAAATACACTGAACCCACAGACATTGCCAACATCCTAGCTGACAGGTTCAGCACAAACTTCTCCCCCCCTCCCCAACAAAAGGGCAAATATCTATCCCAGCAGAGTGTTGCCTCCCTTGACATCTCAGATGCTCAGGTAAGAGCCTCTCCAAAGCAAAAACACAGCATCAATGGGACAAGACAGTGTCCCGGGCTGCGTCCTACATGAACTCCAAGAAGAGCTAAACCCAAACATAAAACTACTGTTCAATCTCAGCCTTACTACAGGATATGTGCCCAAAGAGTGGCGTACAGCAACAGTGGTCCCTCTCCATAAAGGTGGTGCCTCAACGGATCCTGGAAACTTTCGCCCCATAAGCCTGACTAGCTTGTTCTGCAAATCTATGGAAAGGATCATCATGGACCTCATAAATAAAGATATTGGGGACCTACAGACACTTGATCCTACCCAGTTCGGCTTTGTTAAGGGCAGATCCTGCCTCTTAAACCTGGTTGATTTCTTTGAAACAGTCACCAAGGCCATTGGCGGGGGGGAGGTAGTCCACACAGCCTACCTGGACCTCATAAAAAGCCTTGATACAATGCCCCACTTGGGCATTATAGATAAGCTCACCAGCTTAAATATAAACCCCTATGTCACTAGATGGATTGCAAACTGGCTCAAGGACAGAACCCACATGGTTAGAATTGCTGGAGCCATGTCAGACTCCAAACCAGTTACAAGTGGTGTCCCACAAGGCTCAGTCCTGGGACCTCTCTTGTTCGGTATATATTTCTCGGAGATATAGGCCAACACGGAAGGACTGTGGCTGACCAAGTTCACAGATGACTGCAAACTGGGTGCCATAATCGACTATCCAGCCGACACAAGCATCCTCCAAAAGGGCCTCATAGAAACAGACAACTGGTGCCAGAGCCATGGCCTCAAGCTAAATGCCAAAAAGTGTATAGTCATCCCCTTTGTCAAAAACAAAGTGCCCACAAATTACCACATAGGTGGTAATCCATTAAGTACAGAAGAAGTAATTAGGGACCTGGGGACCCAAGTTGATAGCAATCTCTCATTTGACAACCACGCGGCCAAAGTGGTTAGAAAACATTTTATATAGCCCACCTAATCATGAAGGGATTCACATCTAGATCAGGGAGGTCATTGTGCCTCTTTACTCATCCCTCATCAGGCCCATAATGAGTACAATGCCCCTTTTGGGATGTACCTTAACAGACACCTGCAGCAACTGGAAAGACCCCAAAAGTACCTCACCAAGAGGATCAAAGGGCTCAAACAGATGCCATATGCTGCCCGGTTAAAGAAACTCCAGCTCTACTCAGTGGCATACTGCCTGTTCAGAGGCGATCTGTGCCTGGCGTATAAAGCCATGTCCAACCCGAATTAATGGACATGCTGCACCTCAGAAAATCCAACCCATTGAGCTACACGGCCGAGAGACTTGAACCTCAGCACTGAAATAAATGGGACATGCTGGAGGGACAGATTCATAACCCAGAGGCTCCCTTCACTCTGGAATAAAATCCTAGTCCAGGTTAGGCAGAGTCCCTCATTGACTCTCTTCAAGAGGAATCTTGATGAGTGGATGGGAGATCATAGGTTTACCCCGGGTATCACTTCTGTGTCACTGTTAGACAGAGGCACAGTACACTAACCTCAAAAAGGGCATAGCAAAATAAATTTAAAATGGGTACAAAAGCCAAACACATTCTGGCTAGGCTTATAAATGCCCTAGGGCAGATAGCCTAGTATGAACCTATGAACCTATGAGCCTATTAAGGCACTGTTTACCTTGAAGTTGTTCCATGAAGGCACTGGGTT
>NW_025051623.1:0-7538 GCF_019279795.1 Protopterus annectens | reverse complement strand
TTGGTTTTTATTTGGGATTACTGATCCATGCAGTCTGAAGGGTGTTCATAGAAAGGCATGAAACTACAGCTTGGAGTTATGGTTCCATTGGCTCGGGGGCTTGAGATACCACCTGTGTGAAGTAGATGTGATTTGTGAAAGTTCTTCACTGTGGTCTTTTTGTTTGGGGTGGGATTGGATTTCTGGTGAGATTAGTTTTAGCAGTCCAGTCTCTTCGAAGGATATTCACTTCGGTGTAGACATTTGTCCCCATGTTTGATGATGAGATCTAGTATATTTTCTCCTCCTTGTGGGGGCCGGTGACTAGTTGTTCCATGGCATTTAGTTTATGAACTCCAGGAACCTTTGGGCTAGAAAGTTGAGGATGAGTAATGTTCCAGTCTATATTGATAGTTGAAGTCACCCAATATGATGGTGTTTGGTGATATTCTGCCTCAGTAACTCTTCTAGGAAGGCTGTGTGCGTTTCCTGAGTTTGAGAGAATTGTGCATAGCATGCTACAAATTGTAAACAGTTTGCCTATGGTTAGTGCACCTGGATGGTTTCCGATGCTTAGTGCGTAGCCATAACCTGGAGGTGGTATCCTTGATGAATATGGATACACCTTCTTTTGTGGTATGGTCCGGGTTTTGGGGCTTGGGCATGATATGATGCAAAACCTGATAGTGCGGGAGAATTGCTCTCCAGGAGCCACTTGGGAACCAGGTTTCAGTCACAGCACAGACATCGATGTTCTCCATACTGGGAAGGGCCTCGAGTGCGTGCATTTGAGATTTAGACTTCTGGCATTGAAACGGCGATACATAGTTTCTTCCCGTTTTTTGTTTTCTAGGGCAGTGGTAGGTTTTAGAATTTGAGAGCCTTGCCTAAAAAGGCAATTTTTCCTATGGGGTGGCAAAGGCCTTAGCCAATATCCTAAAGGTCCAGGGTGACAGGTGCTGAAGCCGTCCCTTGCGAAGCAAGCGTGGCTTATCAAGCATGTCATCCCAAACAGACAGACACTGGATCCCACTTTGAATGACACCAGAAATTAAGCCAATTGTTAAAGCTGATCATCTTGTCACAATATTGTGGCATCATTCGTGATGAAGGAAGGATACTGCTCAGGGTCAGGGTCATACCTGCCTGGGCTACATAATCAGAGAGCTCCTCTATGTCTCTTTCGCATGTAGTCCAGGGAGAGTGCGCCTCAGAGTCGTTCACACACCAGCATGGACAATGACTGTGTCATACTTGTACTTGCCTTGGGTGACCTGAGTGCTTGTGTTATGTGGCGGATTCTAGCGCCACGATAGGCAGCTACCGTGACCTTCTCCTTGTTCAGCCTGGTGAGTGGGACGTCAGTGTGTCTGACTATGGAGTCACCTATGACAAAATATGTTTGGTGTTGTATTTGGCCTTAAGGGCAGTGACTGCTTTGCACACTGATTTTGTTTTATATGTTATTTGTGTGGTGTCTTGAGTTTGCAGTTGCTTGGGTGTCTGCTTTGGAGGCCTTTGCTGTTTAGGTACATTTTTACTCAGAGCCTCCGAGTATGTCTTATTGTGTTTATGTGTTTGATTCAGTGGTGTGGTTGAGTTATGTGAGACTTGTATTGTGGTGTGTGTAGTTGCCTTCTCCTCCTGCCTGGTCTTGCCAGTCCTGAGTTGAGAGACTCATATATATATATATATATATATATATATATATATATATATATATATATATATATATGTGTGTGTGTATATATATATATATATATATATATATATATATATATATATATATATATATATATATATATATATATATTATTCAGCTGCTGTTACTGTAACTGTCTTAGTTGCTCTTCTGCGTGCTGTTATCTGTTCAGTCGCTTTTACTCTGCACTTATTACTGCTTGTTAGTAGCCTTCTAATTTACTGACTTCTGCACTTGTTTTTTAGTCATTTGTTAATTTAATTGCATTTATTTGAACTGTATTTGCCGTAGTGTTGCTACACACTTGGGTGTGCTGGCCTGCACTACAATTTGAATTGTATTTACTGCTGTTTTACTGTTTTAACTGCTTGTCTGTAACAAAAAAAAATTCTAAGCTTGTTTCCTGTCTTTCCTGTAACTAGTCAAGTCCAGATACAGACTTGCTATATCCAGGACTGTTGGTAAGCTTCTGAGCCCTCCAAGCCTTTCTGTGTTGGAGGGAAGCCTTCTAGCTTATCAGTGGGAGTGGTAAGCACTATGTAGCCTATCTGCCACGGGAAGAGTGGGTTTTGGCTCTGAAATTGTAGTTCAATGGCCGTTTGGGCAGTTTTTCCATCTCTTTCTACTTTCTGATTAAAAGCCCGTTTTGCATTTGGTCCCTGCCTTTGCTATAACTAGTGTAGTCCAGGTACAGATTTGCTGTATCCAGGACTGTTGGTAAGCTTCTGAGCCCCCCCAAGCCCTTCTGTGTTGGAGTGAAGCCTTCTAGCTTATCAGTGTGAGTGGTAAATGCTAGGTAAACTATCTACCACAGGATGAGTGCTTTCTGGCCCAGAAATTATAGTTTGTTGGCCATTTGGGAAGCTTTTCCATCTCTTTCAACCTTCTGATTTAAAAGTCTGTGCTTGCACTTGTTTCCTGCCTTTCCTGTTACTAGTCTAGTTCAGTTACAGATTTCCTGTATCCAGGACTCTTTGTAAGCTTCTGAGCCCCCCAAGCCTTTCTGTGTTGGAGGGAAGCCTTCTAGCTTATCAGTGGGAGTGGTAAGCATTAGGTAGCCTATCTACCATAAGAGGAGTGGTTCCTGGCCCAGAATTTGTAGCTATTAGCCGTTTGGGCAGGTTTTTTTCCATCTCTTTCAACATTCTAGTTTAAAATCCGCACTTGTGCTTGTTTCCCACCTTTCCTGTAGCTAACCTAGTCCAGATACAGAGTTGCTGTATCCAGGACTGTTGGTAAGCTTTTGATCCCCCCAAGCCTTTCTGTGTTGGAAGAAAGCCTTCTAACTTATCAGTGGGAGTGGTAAGCACTAGGTAGCCTGTCTACCATGAGAGGAGAGGTTCTTGGCCCAGAAATTGTAGTTTATTGACCATTTGGACAGTTTGTCCATCTCTTTCAACTTTCTGGTTTAAAAGGCCACATCTGCGCTTGTTTCCCATCTTTCCTGTAACTAACCTACTGGGTATCACTAAAAAGCCTTAAAATGATAAAAGCCTTCTAGCTTAGAAGGGAGACTTTGGAGTGATTAAGTATCCGTTTTCTGTACTTTCTTGCTGTACTTAACTGTTTTCTGCCTAAATGCAGATTTTCCAGCATTTATTGTGATTTAAAAGCTTGTTTTTTTCACATATTGTACTTATTTGACTGCCTGCACATTTAAAAAGTTGTTTTTTGTTTAAATAATTTGTTCAACTGTTGTAGGCTACTCACTAAAGTGCGATAGCCTTTTCTGATCGTTTGTAGTTGTTTAAAGCTGTTTTAATGTATTTTTTACTATTTTTGCCTTATCTTTAAAAAACAAACAAAAAATCCTTTTTTACCACCTTTCTAAGCTAGTATAGTCCAGTTTTCTGGCTAGTGCTGAATTCAGGGCTGTGATACTAGTTTCTGAGTTGCCCATACCTTACTTGGATAGAAGGAAGTTTCTCTGTTCACCTGTGAGAGAGGGGAGCTTTGAGCAACCTATTTGTCCATGGAGGAGTGGTTCCAGCCAAGAAGTTAGTAGTTTATTGGCCATTTTGGGCTAATTTCTATCTCTTTCATTTCCCTACTATAAAAACCGCATTTGCACTGTTTTGTGCACCCGGCAGTGCCGGTTAGCTACGGTTAAATTATTCCTGGCTCCACTAAGTCTCCTCTTCAGTTTTTCCCTTGCAACTAGTCTAACTCTCAACCTAAGCACTCAAAAAGCATCTTACAGCCCAGCACTTGCTCAGACCTAATAGCAAGCATAATATACCCTGACACTGATTGCCCAGCAGGGCAAGGCTCTTTATTCACCCCTCACCAACCAAGCGACTAAGCAGCTCACCTTACTATTCAGGCATGACCAAAGGGAACCTTCAGGTGCACTCTCCAGTCCAGCTGGTGAATCTGGGTATCCTGAGGCAATGTTACAACTGCCTCATGTACACAGACAACCCTCTCTTCCTACCACAAAACTCTAACATATGCAAGAGATGCAATTATACAGCCAAACTGGAAGTTAAGCTGTCTCCACCCAAGACTGGAACCAACAGTCAAGAGGAGAAGGTTAACACTTCCACCACACCTCCAGCCATACACAAACCTACTAAAATAGCACTGGCAAAAAATACACATAAATACACAAAATCATACTCAGAGGCTCTAAATAAAAACCTACAAAAGCATCAGAGACCTCCAAAGCAGACACCCAAACAACCTGCACTTCCCGTCACAAACCAGACAACACATAAAACACAAAATCAGTGTGCCACACAATCACACCCTTAAGGCGAAATAACATACCTAACACACTAGTAATAGGTGACTCTATAGTCAGGCATACTGACAGCCCACTCACTAGACTGGAGAAGCAGAAGGTTACTGTTAGCTGCCTGTCGGGTGCCAGGATCCGCCACATAACACAAGCACTCAGGTCACTCCAGAACAAGTACATATATGACTCTGTCATTGTCCATGTTGGTGTGAATTACCTGAGCTGCATCTCCCTGGACTACATGAAAAGAGACATGGAAGAGCTCTCTGATCACGTGGCCCAGGCTGGTATGACCCTGACCCTGAGTGGCATCCTGCCCTCACCAAGAATGATACCACAGTATGAAGAAAAAATTATCAATTTCAACAATTGGCTAAGTTTCTGGTGTCATTCAAAGGGGATCCAGTGTCTGTCCGCCTAGGATGACATGCTCGACAAGCCACGCTGCTTTGCTAGAGATGGCTTGCACCTGTCACCATTAGGCTTTCAAATACTGGCCAAGGCTCTTGCCACCCCCATTGTGCCTTTTTTAGGCAATGCTCAAACGACAAACCCACAGTCGTAAATAGTACAAGTAACAAAAAACTGAGGGTAATGCTACTCAATGCCAGAAGTCTAAACCTCAAAATGCACACACTCGAGGCACTCCTTGGTATGGAGAAAATCGATATATGTGAAGTAACAGAAACCTGGTTTAAGGCTCCAGAGAGCACACCAGCACTACCAGGCTACAACTCGTACCATACATCTCAGCTACAGAACCCGGACTGAAATACAAAAGGTGGGGACGTATCCATATTCATCAAGGATACCCCCACTTACAGGTTAGTGGCATAGTACGATGCTTCAGAGATCATCCATGTGCAACTAACAATGGGCAAAACTGCAATTCAAATTGTAGCTTGCTACAGATCACCCACCAGGTCCCAGGACCCCCATTCCGCATTTCTGGAAACACTGGGTAACATAAAGGTCCTACCAAACACCCTAATATTGGGTGATGTCAATTACCCAAACATTAACTGGGAGAACTACTCAAGTACTAACTCCCTTGCCCAACATTTCCTAGAATTTATAAACTCAAATGCCCTGGATCAACTGGTCAACACTCCCACCAGAGGTGACAACATATTGGACCTGGTCATCACCAACATGGGCGACCGGTGTACAACACCGAAAGTCAACCCCTCACTGGTTAGATCTGACCATGAACAAATCACTTTGGATATCTGCACCCCCCACCCCCAGACAAGGAAACCACCATGAAAAACTTTTCAAAAGCAAACTTCACGTTACTTAAGACCGAGGTGGATAGTTTCAAAGCCCCCTTGCTAAAGGATAACGCTGTCCAAGCTGCAAAATCCTTTACTAATGCATTCTATGGGCACCTACAAGAATGCATGGATCGTGCTATCACAATCAAAACCAAGACTCACTCCTCCAAGAAAAGGAAACCAGTCTGGTGGACCCCTGCCTTAAACAAGCTATACAATAGAAGGAGGAAACTAGTGCAGAAAAGGTAAAATCCCAGGAAGGAAGACATCACTGATCAGTATCAGCAAGAAACTCGATCCTCATAAAATCATCCAAGGCAAGCTTCGAAAGAAAAATTGCCAAGGACTCCAAAGATAACCAGAAGGCATTCTTTAGCTATGTCAAGAATCTACATGGCAATGCTCAGATCTGCTTGGAGTTAGTGCCGAATAGCACAAAATACACTGAACCAATCGATATCACCAACATCCTGGCAGACAGGTTCAGTGTTAACTTCACCCCCCTCTCACCCCAAAATGGCCCATAACCATACCAGAGGAATGTAGAGCCCCTCAAATCACGGACACTCTGGTTAAAACAGCCCTTTCCAAAGCCAAAAACACAGCATCAATGGGACCGGACGGTGTCCCAGGCTGCATCCCACATGACCTCAAAGATGAACTAACCCCTTACCTAAACACACTGTGAGACAGTTACCAAACTATAGATGAGGGAAAGGTGGTACACACAGCCTACCCTATGACCTTCCGCTTAAGGCGCTTGACACTATTCCCTTTCTGGTATTATGGAACAGCTCTACCAGCTTCGAACATAAACCCCTCACCCATTCACAAGATGGATTGCCAATTGGCTCATGGACAGAACCCACATGGTGAGAGTTGCGGTAGCTAGGTCCGACTCTAAACTGGTTACAAGTGGCATTCCCAGAGGGCTCAGTCCTAGGACCCCTCCTCTTTGGCATATACTTACTCAGAGGTACAGGCAAGTACAGGAGGACTATGGCTGACCAAGTTCTGACAGAATGACGCTGCAAACTGAGGGGCTATAATTGACTCTCTGGCTCTCCTGCGACATCACTTTAAAAGGGTCTCACTGGGGGCGGATACCACCAGTGTCAAAATCATGGCCTCAAGCTAAATGCCAAAAAAGTGCATAGTTATCCTTTGGAAAAACAAGTACCCACAAACCACCACATGGTGGTAGCCCTAAATACGAAAGATGCCAATATAGGGTTCTGGGGATCCCAAGTAGATAAGTAATCTCTCCCTTTGATAATCCCATTGTCAAAGTGGTTGAGAAATCCTTCTATAACTTGGCCACTAATCACAAAAGGTTCGCATCCAGATCAAAAGAGGTCATTGTGCCCTCTACTCATTACTCATCAGACCCACATCATAGAGTACAACACCCCATTGGGATGCCTTACAAGAAACCTGCAACAGCTGGAAAGACCACGAAATATCTCACCAAGACGGTAATCACTGGCGGCCTCAAACAGGTGCCCAATGCAGCTCGACTGAAGAAAGCTCCAGCTGTTACTCATTTGCATACCACCTACCAGAGGTGATCTCTGCCTGACACACAAGGCCATGTCCAACCCAAATTGAGTAAGGACATAGCTCCAGCTAAAGAAAATCATATCCCTCGAGCCTGCAGCTTCAAGAGATCTCAAACCTCACCACAACCAATAAATAGGGGCGTTAACAGCGGGGATAGATTTCTGTCCCAGAGACTTCCCATGCTTTGGAGACAAAGGTTCCAATCTACAATAGGCAGAGCTCTCACTAACACTCTTCAAGAGAAGCCTTGACAAGTGGATGAGAACAGGGTTTACCCTGGAGA
>NW_025051622.1:0-12879 GCF_019279795.1 Protopterus annectens | reverse complement strand
AATTCAGGGCCAAATGTCACTATGTGTCCGACTGGGTCCCCAGTTTTCCAGATCCATAGAATCAACTGTCAACTGCTAGGACCAGTGGGGCTGGCCTTCAGGTGTAGATAAAATCTTTGTCTGGCCTCAGAGGGACAAGTTCCCATACGTGTCCGGGCCTTCCAGGCAGACTGCACAATTAGTTTAACAAGATCATCTGCCAGTGGGATCACCCAGGAAGTAGATGGCCAGGCGCAGAAGGCCTGCAGGAACACTGATTCCTCAGAAGAAGGGTTATAGGACTTCCAGTTTACCCGCTGCTTGAGGATTTCAAGAATGTAAAAGCAAATCCAAAAGATGCAACTGCTCTGATAAAGAGACCAAAACTCACAAGTCCAGAAAAAATCAAACAAAAAGAAGTTGGTCTCACCACGATGTTGTTTGAAATGAAACTCCGTAACTCCGTAGTATAAAGGCAGAAGTAAAACTTTATTCCATATGACAAAAAATGATAAGCGCTTTTCCAGCGTGGAGTAGTACTCAAAACTTCATCAGATAATTTTTTAAAGTGAAAAAACTCTCTTTAAGAATAAAAGTTTAAGCGGGAACTTGATTCATTATCAATTTAATAATTAAGTAATTATCTATGCGAAGACTATCCTCTCCACAGTTCTATCTGAACTCATTCAACAATAAAGTCCAACCCCAAAATATATAAGTATGTATATAAATGTAACATTTGCTAAGGGAATTCATTCTCTATGTAGAATAAATATATTTTTCTATGGGGCTACTTTTAAAGCACTTTTAAGCCACTTATGTGACCACTTTTTAAAAAACTCATTTTAAAATAAATACTTTCGAATAGGCTTACTGCTTTAACAAAAACACCATGTCAACCCCCAATTCTTCATGAATTATAATACTTATTCCATTAAAACATGAATCTATATATATATAAATTATACAATTATCAATATAAATGAAAAATAAATATATAAATACCAATATAAAAAAGTATATATATATATATATATATATATATATATATATATATATATATATATATATATATATAAATAAATCTATGAATTTGTTAAATATAAATTAGTAAGTAAATAATTATACTGTTGAAATAAATGTTGTATTCTATTAATTGTAAGGATGTTTATACATAAAATTCTTTTAAAATACTGTGTTTTAAGCTGGGGTAGATTACTATAATTTTCATAAAAAAGGAGAATATATATATAAAATTCCATTATTAAGCATAATAATATAAGACTGTATAAAAATTATGTGAAACTATGTGAAAAAAATAAATTATGTTCCATCTAAATGTAATAAACAAATGATGTATCACCATCTATTATTTAAGATGGGTTTAATGGAAACAAATTTATTTAAACCTGGAGAGAGGTGAGCTCCTAGCCTAAAAATCCACTTCAGCCCTGCCATGGCTAAGCCATTGCTGGTGTCTCCTCTTCTCTTATTTAGAGAGACTACTTCTAAAACCCTAAAATAAAAAACATGTTCTTTGTTATCTTTAATGTGTAAAGCTAAGGCATTATTATCACAACATTTCTTAATTTCATACAGATGGTTGTAAATCCTGTCTGTTAGCTCCTCCCGTTTAGTAGAGGCCAACATAAAAGCTGTACACTTATTGCAGGTTGCTAAATATATTAAATTCTTTGTTAAACAGGTGGCATGAAACCTAGGAACAAACTTAAACTTTAAAAATGGATGAATGTAGACCTGTTGTTTTGAAATATAAGAACACCTATTACAACTCATACATGGAAAAGTACCTGTTTTATTACTGGTTGTAACAGACGTACTATTATGATGGATGAAAGTATCACATAAAATTTGTTTAAGGTTTGGACAATTCTCATATAAAAATCTAGGTTTTTCACCTACTATATGCTTCACTAATTCATCTGTAATTAGTATATTCCAATTTTTACAAATGATTTTCTCCATCTGTTTCACATCACAAAATTTTAGAATTACGCTGTATAGTCCTAATGTGTATAGGTACAGTATTACTACCTTTCTTAATCACATTATTGGTTGTAGCATCTGTCTTAACTTGATCTTTTATTATGTCTTGTCTGATGCTTTTTATCAAATCAATGTCGTAACCTCTGTCAATAAATAAAGACTCCAGTTTATCAGCTTCTTTAGTTAATGAAGTATTAGACTTGCATAGCTTTGAAATTCTTATAAACTGGCTTTTCACTATGCCAGAAAATGTATGCCTTGGGTGCATGCTATCAAAGCTAAGCAAAGTGTTAGTTCAACATGGTTTCCTATAAACAGATGATGTAATACAGCTCTCATCATTCAAAGTGAGAGTTACATCTAAAAAGTTTACACTAGTTGATGAGGAATCCATAGTAAATTTGAGGTAGGTTGTTGTATTTTCTAAATACCTCAAAAATTGCTCAGTCATTCTTTGTGCCTTCCCATATAACTAGTACATCATCAACAAAACGTTTATAGTATTTTATATTACTAAAAGATGGATGGTCAAATACCTCTTCTCCCAGCTAAAAACTACTAGGTTGGCATATGTATTCGCACAGGGGGTGCCCATGGCAACCCCCCATGTCTGTAAATAGTTGACATTGCCAAACATAAAAACATTGTTATTAAGAACCAAATCAAGAAGTTGACAAATTGAAATAATTTTATCTCCAGTAAATGTTGGTTCACTGACAAGTAATTCCCTAATAGCTTCTAGACGTACTTCATTTGGAATAGAAGTAAATACATTTTTTACATCCATTGTCACTAAAAGGTACTTATTGGGTATCTTATCTAACCTCAATTGTAATACACTATCTAATAGTTCATAAGAATCTTTCAAGAAAGAAGGGATAGAGTCCACTAATGGTCTGAGATTGTGTTCAATATATTTCGAAATATTGGAGGTAACCCACCCTTTTCCTGAAACAATAGGCCTCATGGGCATAGGTGTAACTTGCTTGTGGATCTTGGGTAAACCTTTTACTACTGGTATTAATGGGTGTTCAGTAAAAAAATAATTGTAAAGATCAATGTTGATCTGTCTGCAATAAAATAAATCATTAATAGTTTCCTGTACCATCTTAATGATCCTGTTAAGGTCATTCAAATTAATAATTTTATATGTATTGAAATCGGAAAGTAGATCTAGCATAAGTCTCTCATAGTCTTGTGTGTTAAATATAGCAATCCCTCCTCCCTTGTCAGCAGGTCTAATAACTACTTTTGTTGTTTTCTTAAGTTTATTCAGCGACTTAAATTCTAATGGAGAAAGATTCACATAGGCAGCCTTCCTATTTCGTTTAGAAAACAATGAATAAAAATCATTCTCACATGTTTTTAAAAAACTTTCCACACTAACTGATGGTATTGGTATAAAACTACTTTTACGTTTAAAAAAACTATTAAAATCTGTAGTTGTCTCAGTGGTGTCCTTAAAAAACATTTTCAGTGAAACTGATCTGCAAAACAAACGTAAATCAAACAAGGTATCTGTTAAAGTGCTACTCAATGCAGGAATAAAATTTAAGCCTCTGCTTAATAACGCAATGTCTGAATCATCAAGTACCAAACTAGACAGATTATGAGGCAAAACAGTCAATTTCTTGCTTTTCTTGCGTCTTCGTACCTTTCTCCTGTGAATTTTCGCTTCCTGGGTCCTCTGCTGTTCGATCGCCCCCTGTTGCAAGTAACTTGCTTTATTGGATAGGGTAAAAAACGTGTATCCTGCTTAACTTTCGGTATCGCTCCTGAAGCAAATTCTAACGGAATGTCCAGGAAAGCTTGCTGGTTAGGTGGTGGAGTCGCAGGAACTCGTTCCCTATTGTTGGCAACTGCAGGGGACGTAAGTCCTGGAATAGGACCTATGGAATTCGCCGAAACCACAGGATTGTGTTCACTAGGATGAGAATTGACTCTAGAAGAAGAAACAAGTTCAACCGATACGTCATCAACACGCTGACGTGCTTGCGTAGCATTGTACCTCGGCCAAACAAATATCTGACCGAGAGAAAAATCTTTGTGATCTCTTTGTAGTTTCCTTAATTTTGTTTGCTTAAGCTTGTCACTGAAGGTGTTAATGCGCATACAGATGTCTTGTAGTTTAGACTTGCAGTGCTCAGATTTAAAGCGAGAGACAATGTTTTTATATGTTGAGTCAATCTTAATCCGCAGTTCCGCTTCTAAGGGTGCAAAATATTCATTAAGAAGTCTCATATAGCTAAACCCTAATTCAATATTAAGGTCTTGCCATTTTTTCAGGAGAGTGGGATGGCTTTCTCCGTATGTGGGCATGCAGAGAACCCGCATGCCCCTAGGTACCACACGGAAGTGTAGTGAGGCTTCCAAATGCTGCCTTTGCCAGGCATAACGCTGCAGTCTATATAAGTCTTCTTCAAACTCTTTAGAGAGTTTGAAGAAATCATTCAAGTTCTCATCAGTATTTGGTACACTTCTAGTTTCGGTAGTGTCATCTAGGTCCAGAGCCAATAAAGGGTTTGTCTGGCAATGTAGTAGTCCATTAAGTGCAGTGCTTGTATCCCTCGTCTCTGGCCGATAATCTAATTCAACATTAGACGGTTCCATCGTGTCAGGCAGTCGCAACACAAAACTAGCAAAAGCAAATCCAAAAGATGCAACTGCTCTGATAAAGAGACCAAAACTCACAAGTCCAGAAAAAATCAAACAAAAAGAAGTTGGTCTCACCACGATGTTGTTTGAAATAAAACTCTGTAACTCCGTAGTGCAAAGGCAGAAGTAAAACTTTATTCCATATGACAAAAAATGATAAGCGCTTTCGTGTAGATAGTACTACGCTTCATCAGATAATTTTTAAAAGTGAAAAAACTCTCTTTTTAAAATAAAGTTGGCGGGAACTTGATTCATTACAACATCAATTTAATAATTAAGTAATTATCTATGTGCGAAGACTATCCTCACAGTTCTATCTGAACTCATTCAACAACCAAAACAAAAAATATATAAGTATGTATATAAATGTAACATTTGCTAAGGGAATTCATTCTTATGTAGAATAAATATATTTTCTATACACTTTTAAGCACTTTAAAATAAATAAAATTGTATAATTTATATATATAGATTCATGTTTTAATGGAATAAGTATTATAATTCATATAGCATTTAATAGCAGTAAGCCTATTCGAAAGTATTTATTTTAAAAATGAGTTTTTAAAAAAAGTGGTCACATAAGTATTTAAAAGTGCTTAAAAGTGTATAGAAAATATATATATTTTTTTGCTAGTTTTGTGTTGCGACTGCCTGACACGATGGAACTGTCTAATGTTGAATTAGACTATCGGCCAGAGACGAGGGATACAAGTACTGCACTTAATGGACTACTACATTGCCAGACAAACCCTTTATTGGCTCTGGACCTAGAAGATACCACTGAAACTAGAAGTGTACCAAATACTGATGAGAACTTAAATGATTTCTTCAAACTCGAGTTTGAAGATGACCTTTATAGACTGCAGCGTTATGCCTGGCAAAGGCAGCATTTGGAAGCCTCATTACATTTCTGTGTGGTACCCAGGGGCATGCGGGTCCTCTGCATGCCCACATATGGAGAAAGCCATCCCACCCTCTTGAAAAAATGGCAAGACCTTAATATTGAATTAGGGTTTAGCTATTATGAGACTTCTTAATGAATATTTTATAGGTTCATAGGTTCATAGGTTCATACTAGGCTATCTGCCCGAGGGCATTTATAAGCCTAGCCATAGTTTTGTGGCTTTAATGCACCCCTTAGTTTGGAGAAACTATGCCCATTATTTAGCTGTGCCTCTGTTGAGCAGTGACACTGAGGTAACCCCTGGGGTGTATCTGCGATCTCCCATCCATTGGTCAAGATTCCTCTTGAACAAGGCCAGCAGTGCTCTGCCTCCACATAAACCGGGATTTTGTTCCACAGCATAGGGAGTCTTTGGGTGATGAATCTATCCCTCCGGCACATCCTATTAATAACCGTGTCGAGGTTTAAGTCACCTGCCCTTGTGGCTCTGAGGGATCTAGATTTTGAGATGAAGCATATTCATCAAATCTGGGTTTGACATGGCCTTGTATGTCAGGCATAGGTCACCTCTGAGTAGCGGTACACAACTAGATATAACTGGAGTTCTTTCAGTCGTGCAGCATAAGACAGATTTTGAGGCCCTTTATCCTTTGGTGAGGAACTTTTGTGGCCTCTCCAGCTGGTGCAAGTGTCGGGTCAGATACATTCCGAATGGGGGATTGGACTCAATCATTGGTCTTATGAGTGATGAGTATAGGGAGACTAGTGACTTCCCTAGATCTAGATGTGAATCCCTTCATGATAAGGTGGGCAATGTAGAAGGTCTTCCTAACTACTTTAGCAATATGAGTGTCGAATGAAAGGCTACTGTCAACCTGGGTTCCCAGGTCCTAATAACTTCTTCTGTGTTCAGGGATTGCCACCTATATGGTAGCTAGGGGTAACCTTTATTTTTCCCGAAGGAGTATGACTATGCATTTCTTGGCATTTAACTTGAGGCCATGGCTCTGGCACCAGTTATCCATTTCTGTGAGACCCTTCTGAAGGATATCTGTGTCGGATGTGTTCTCAACTACGGCGCCCAGTTTGCAGTCATCTGCGAACTTTGTCAGCCATAACCCTCCTGTGTTTGCTTGTGCTTTCAGAAAGTAGATGCCAAACAAGAGTGGGCCCAGGACTGAGCCCTGTGGGACACCACTTGTGACCGGCTTAGAGTCTGACATGGCGCCAGCAACTCTGACCCTGTGGGTTCTGTCACTCTGTCTTGTGGGTTTTGCACCCTTAGATGCAGAATTGCGGATCAAGATTGACTCAACATATAAAAATCTTGTCTCTCGCTTTAAATCTGAGCATTGCAAGTCTAAACTACAAGATATCTGCGTGCGCATTAACACCTTCAGTGACAAGCTTAAGCAAACAAAGTTAAAAAAACTACAAAGAGACTATAAAGATTTTTCTCTCAGTCAGATATTTGTTTGGCTGAGGTATAATGCTACGCAAGCACGTCAGCGTGTTGATGACGTATCAGTTGAGCTTGCATCTTCTTCTAGAGTCAATTCTCATCCTAGTGAACACAACCCTGTGGTTTCGACGAACTCCATAGGTCCTAATCCAGGACCTACATCCCCTGCAGTTGCCAACAATAGGGAACGAGTTCCTGCGACTCCACTACCTAACCAGCAAGCTTTCCTGGACATTCCGTTAGAATTTGCTTCAGGAGCGATACCGAAAGTTAAGCAGGATACACGTTTTTTACCCTATCCAATAAAGCAAGTTACTTGCAACAGGGGGCGATCGAACAGCAGAGGACCCAGGAAGCGAAAATTCACAGGAGAAAGGTACGAAGACGCGAGAAAAGCAAGAAATTGACTGTTTTGCCTCATAATCTGTCTAGTTTGGTACTTGATGATTCAGACATTGCGTTATTAAGCAGAGGCTTAAATTTTATTCCTGCATTGAGTAGCACTTTAACAGATACCTTGTTTGATTTACGTTTGTTTTGCAGATCAGTTTCACTGAAAATGTTTTTTAAGGACACCACTGAGACAACTACAGATTTTAATAGTTTTTTTAAACGTAAAAGTAGTTTTATACCAACACCATCAGTTAGTGTGGAAAGTTTTTTAAAAACATGTGAGAATGATTTTTATTCATTGTTTTCTAAACACAATAGGAGGGCTGCTTATGTGAATCTCTCTCCATTAGAATTTAAGTCGCTAACTAAACTTAAGAAAACAACTGAAGCAGTTATTAGACCTGCTGACAAGGGAGGAGGGATTGCTATATTTAATACACAAGACTATGAGAGACTTATGTTAGATCTACTTTCTGATTTTAACACATATAAAATTATTAATTTGAATGATCTCAACAAGATCATTAAGAATGTACAGGAAACTACTAATGATTTATTTTACTGCAGACAGATCAACATTGATCTTTACAATTACCTTTTTACTGAACACCCATTAATACCAGTAGTAAAAGGTCTACCCAAGATTCATAAGCAAGTTACACCTATGCCCATGAGGCCCATTGTTTCAGGAAAAGGGTGGGTTACCTCTAATATTTCGAAATACATTGAATACAATCTTAGACCATTAGTGGACTCTATCCCTTCTATCTTGAAAGATTCTTATGAACTATTAGATAGTGTATTACAATTGAGGTTAGATAAGATACCCAATAAGTACCTTTTAGTGACAATGGATGTAAAAAATTTATTTACTTCTATTCCAAATGAAGTACGTCTAGAAGCTATTAGGGAATTACTTGTCAGTGAACCAACATTTACTGGAGATAAAATTATTTTAATCTGTCAACTTCTTGATTTGGTTCTTAATAACAATGTTTTTATGTTTGGCAATGTCAACTATTTACAGACATGGGGGGTTGCCATGGGCACCCCCTGTGCGAATACATATGCCAACCTAGTAGTTTTTAGCTGGGAGAAGAGGTATTTATTTGACCATCCATCTTTTAGTAAAATAAAATACTATAAACGTTTTGTTGATGATGTACTAGTTATATGGGAAGGCACAAAGAATGATTTTGAGCAATTTTTGAAGTATTTAGAGACTACAACAACCTACCTTAAATTTACTATGGATTCCTCATTAACGAGTGTAAACTTTTTAGATGTAACTCTCACTTTGAATGATGAAGGCTGTATTACATCATCTGTATATAGGAAACCATGTTGGACTAATACTTTGCTTAGCTTTGATAGCATGCATCTGAGGCATACATTTTCTGGCATAGTAAAAAGCCAGTTTATATGAATTTCAAAGCTATGCAAGTCTAATAATTCATTAACTAAAGAAGCTGATAAACTGGAGTCTTTATTTATTGACAGAGGTTACGACATTGATTTGATAAAAAGCATCAGACAAGACATAATAAAAGATCAAGTTAAGACAGATGCTACAACCAATAATGTGATTAAGAAAGGTAGTAATACTGTACCTATACACAATAGGACTATGCAGCGTAATTCTAAAATTTTGAGATATGTCATTAAGTAGACCAGTGATGTGAAACAGATGGAGAAAATCATTTGTAAAAATTGGAATATACTAATTACAGATGAATTAGTGAAGCATATAGTAGGTGAAAAACCTAGATTTTTATATGAGAATTGTCCAAACCTTAAACAAATTTTATGTGATACTTTCATCCATCATAATAGTACGTCTGTTACAACCAGTAACAAAACAGGTACTTTTCCATGTATGAGTTGCAATAGATGTTCTTATATTTCAACACAACAAGTATATATTCATCCATTTTTAAATTTTAAATTTACTCCTAGGTTTTATGCCACATGTTCGACAAAGAACTTGGTATATTTGGCAACCTGCAATAAGTGTACAGCTTTTTATGTTGGCCTCACTAAACGGAGGCTAACAGACAGGATTTACAACCATCTGTATGAAATTAAGAAAGGTTGTGATAATAATGCCTTAGCTTTACACATTAAAGATAACAAAGAACATGTTTTTTATTTTAGGGTTTTAGAAGTAGTCTCTCTAAATAAGAGAAGAGGAGACACCAGCAATGGCTTAGCCATGGCAGAGCTGAAGTGGATTTTTAGGCTAGGAGCTCACCTCTCTCCAGGTTTAAATAAATTTGTTTCCATTAAACCCATCTTAAATAATAGATGGTGATACATCATTTGTTTATTACATTTAGATGGAACATAATTTATTTTTTCACATAGTTTCACATAATTTTTATACAGTCTTATATTATTATGCTTAATAATGGAATTTTATATATATATTCTCCTTTTTTATAAAAATTATAGTAATGTACCCCAGCTTAAAACACAGTATTTTTAAAAGAATTTTATGTATAAACATCCTTACAATTAATAGAATACAACATTTATTTCAACAGTATAATTATTTACTTACTAATTTATATTTATCAAATTCATAGGTTTATTTATATATATATACTTTTTTATATTGGTATTTATATATTTATTTTTCATTTATATTTATAATTGTATAATTTATATATATATAGATTCATGTTTTAATGGAATAAGTATTATAATTCATGAAGAATTGGGGGTTGACATGGTGTTTTTGTTAAAGCAGTAAGCCTATTCGAAAGTATTTATTTTAAAAATGAGTTTTTAAAAAAAGTGGTCACATAAGTATTTAAAAGTGCTTAAAAGTGTATAGAAAATATATTTATTCTACATAAGAATGAATTCCCTTAGCAAATGTTACATTTATATACATACTTATATATTTTTTGTTTTGGTTGTTGAATGAGTTCAGATAGAACTGTGAGGATAGTCTTCGCACATAGATAATTACTTAATTATTAAATTGATGTTGTAATGAATCAAGTTCCCACCAACTTTATTTTAAAAAGAGAGTTTTTTCACTTTTAAAAATTATCTGATGAAGCGTAGTACTATCTACGTGAAAGCGCTTATCATTTTTTGTCATATGGAATAAAGTTTTACTTCTGCCTTTGCACTACGGAGTTATGGAGTTTTATTTCAAACAACATCGTGATTTCAAGAATGTCTATGAATGAGAAGTTGTCTGGGGAGACCTTGGGGACCCTTCCCCCTCATCACAATCAGTGTCTTCGGTGATAGATTCCTCCAGTGAATCTTGGTGCTTCCTCTTGCACTGTTTCTTCCAGGGTGACTCCCCAGTGGGATCTTCTGAGGAGGACTCTGGAGAAGGGGTTCCCTTCAAAGAGGGTTCTTGTGACTCCTGTGCCCGGGGTCCTGAAATAGATGGTTGGGAGAGGAGCAAGAGAACTGGAAGCCATCTGAGCCATGGACATAGATGGTGCCAGTGATAAAATAGGTGCCAGGCTAGATACCAAGGTACGGATGGTCCAAGCACTGCTTCAGGAGAGCATTGGTTCCACCAGAGCCGATGCAGCAAGGGTGGACAGTGCCGACAGGGAAAACATTGCTGTCGAAACCGAGACAGTATGCACCGGAGGTATCTTGTCCTTGGTAGGTATTTGAGTTTTGGAGCCAATTGAGCCAAAGAAAACTGTTGGCACCATGGATGGGGATGGTGCTGAAGCAGGTACAGTCATCAGAACCAATGTCGGATCCAAGGATGGCACCAAAGTCATTGGTGCCAAGGTCATAGCCGAAATAGGGGTGAATATCATGGGCGGCACTGAGGGAGAAGACACAAATCCTGGTGCCGAAGAGGTCTGCGCCGAGGAAGCATGAAGCCGACTCGGTTCCATAACTTGCAGAGATGCAGGAACTGAGTGACTCCATTTGTCCTTATGTTTTTTGGTCTTTGGAGGGTGGAGACCTCCAACCCAGATAGAGCCTCTGAAAGGGTGCCTTGGGTAATCTGTTTTTCCTTATGTTTTTTGGTCTTTGGAGGAGGTGAGACCTCCGACCCAGATAGAGCCTCCAAAAAAGGTAGTCTGTTTGTCCTTATGTTTTTTGGTCTTGGAGGGTGTGAGAACTCTGACCCAGATAGAGCCTCTGAAAAAAAGGTGCCTTGAGTAATCCATTTTTCCTTATATTTTATAGTCTTTGGAGGGGGTGAGACCTCCAACCCAGATAGAGCCTTCAAAAAAGGTGCCTCCGAAAAAAAATGGTGCCTTGAGTAATCCGTTTTTTCCTTATGTTTTCTGGTCTTTGGAGGGGGTGAGACCTCCGACCCAAATAGAGCCTCCAAAAAAAAGTGCCTTGAGTAATCCATTTTTCCTTATGTTTTTTGGTCTTTGGAGGGGGTGAGACCTCCGACCCAGATAGAGCCTCTGAAAAAGATGTCTTGAGTAAACCTTTTAAGATAAGTTTATTATTACATTCTGCTAGTGTACAATTACTAAAACTAGCACAAAAATCACAGTTAGCTCTAATACGATTCACGCCCAAATAGTAGACACAATGAACCTGTGTATCAGAGTTAGGCATCTTATGTCCACACTTGTCACACTGTTTACAACCCCACTTAGCTTTGTCTGACATAGTAAGGCAACAAGGCTATCCTGTAGAAAAAATAAGGGAGAAAATACCAGTGATGTTGTTTTTTTAAAAAATACCTCTAGTAGAAAAGGAAAGGCCTGTCAAAGACAGGAGAGGGACAGTGACCAATAAAGGTAAAAAAAATAAATTACCAAGGAAAAGGGTGAGGAAATAGGCTTAGATTATGAAGTGACAGTAAGAAAAGGCTAACTTGACTAAAAGTTAAAAATTTTGAAGAGAAACTGTCTTAAAATTAAAATTTTTCTACTTAGCTTTGAGAGAGATGGCAAGCACATCTGACTAGGAACACAGCAAACGAGATCTGGAGTATCTAGGAGAGGGGCATTGTGGGTAAGTTCTTAGCTGAGAGTTTCTACAAGCTTGTTGAGCTCAGGAGAACAACCGTGCTCGGTTCCAGAAGGATGGAACCGAGGTCCTAACAGTAAATAATGAATAAAGATTTACAACATCAGATCAAATGTCTGGACAGATGTCAAAAAGAAGAAGCAAAAGACTGATACTGTTACAACCAAATCTCTCAAAGCATCTACTATGATATGAATTGTTTTAACAGTACTTTAAAGGACCAATTTTACTGCTTGGAATTAAAAAAAAAAACGGTAACTAACTACTGAAATCTTTATCTATATTTTTTGAAAATAGATGACCACGAGAGTTTTTCACATTACCTCAGGTATGTAAAACAGGTACTTTTCTTTCACAGAAGGAGGGTTATATAGCACATAAAATATTTATACTGTAAATCAACATACATAGCATATGTGTATTTTCTCTTAATTTTCTCTTTTCTTTGTCTTTTTCTTTTCTCATTATTTCTTTTTAACTGCATCTTGTCTCCTTC